>NC_089762.1:11470242-11732742 GCF_040412425.1 Macrobrachium rosenbergii | reverse complement strand
AAGTTACACCAAGTATAGTTAAAGCTTCAGACTCATTCAGCAGCAAGCTCCATCCACCTGAAGGGGAGACACTTTGGGTGGAAAATCTGTACGGATATATATATATATATATATATATATATATATATATATATATATATATATATATATATATATATATATATATATATATATATATATATATATATATATATAATATACATACATACATACGTACATGTATATACATATACATATATACACATTTGTGTATATATATACATATATATATTTGTGCGTGTATATATAAATGTGATAGCCACAATGCCCTCTTAACTTCCTGGATTCTTCACACTCGTGGATGCGCTTGTCACTAATAGGTCTCAGAACCTAATGGAAGAATATGAAGAAATCTCAGGCTTTGTCGTTGTAAGCATATTCAAAAAGTGTGAAGAATTCGAAAAGTTAAGAGGGCATTGTGGATATTACACACACACACACACATAAATATATATATAATTTAGATAGATAGACAGATAGACAGATAGATAGATAGATAGACAGACAGTCTGTGTATGTGTATGTGCATGAGTAAATATTACAGGGTTTTCATTTTGTGCAAGAGTCTCCCCAGAGGGAGAGGCATGGTTAAAATTTCCCAGCAAGGTGAAACAATATAGGCACGTCAGTGCAAATCCAATTTGCCTCTGTTAACCCCACTACACCAGTGAAAGAGGAACTTGCGTTTTATGTGGCAGGATACGCAGGTAAGAAGAAACAGATTTCAGGCAATCCCACAGATAACTGCATGATGTGGTTGCCTTCAACAACCAAGTGTTCTAGAACCAACACAGCAGAAAGGAGGAATCTGTCTCCTAAAAGTGTGTCGAGTCTCCTTCCGAGGACTGTCATCACGTGATGCAAACATGTACAGTAGGTCCTCATCCGACAGCATGCCGTGTAGGGGAGTGGGCTATGTCTCCTTTAGGTGCAAACATTTCCCGGCATAATATGAAGGACTTTGGGTCACAATCCATTGAGCTGAGACTAACGACGTGCGGATCCTTATCTGGACGACATGAAAGATGATCATGAATTCCCATTGCCGAAGTGGCATAACGTCCCCAAAACCACAGCGCCCTGAAAGTTGGTAAACTAATAGTTAATATCGTTGAAATTAATAGCGCACGGATTCAATGTCGCAGACGAGAGCTTGACTAAGAAAAATAATAGGAAATAACTTGATTTGAGTAACAATTCATAACAACAGAAGATATCTTCGGGAAATGAGCTTCAAGAGCCGGGAAACCGGTAAACTTTATCGGCTATTACCTGCAAATAGCAGGGCTCACTCGATGAAAAAGTCAGTCATTTCTAGAGTATTTGTAGATCATTCAACATGTCAAGAGAAATTTTTGTTTCAACACTTTCAAATACACTTCGACAAACTCAACAACAAAATAATATTGATTGGGTGTTTTTTACCCATGCATGTATGCATGGTGCATGTGTGTGTGTGTGTGTGTAAGAGAGAGAGAGAGAGAGAGAGAGAGAGAGAGAGAGAGAGAGAGAGAGAGAGAGAGAATTCTTTTCAGTGTTACAAACAAAAAGGAAGAAATAAAAGAACTTAATTTTCCTCTAGCAATAAGAAAGCGATCCCATGAATTATTGGAAACCAATAAATTTGAAAAGGCTGGGAATTTTCTATTACCTGGAGCTTTTCCAATTCATAGCAGTGAAATTTACACAACATATTATCCATATTAATACACAAACAATCGAAAGCCGAACTTCAACTTTAGCAAAGAAACCGTAACAACAGATGGAAATAAACTTTCATACAGTGTAATAATAATAATAATAATAATAATAATAATAATAATAATAATAATAATAATAATAATAATAATAATAAAGCATTTGTTAATACGCCATTGTCTGTTAACTCATTTCATTTATAAGTGACAAAATTACCAAAACATGTCTAAACGAAATGAGCTATTATAATTCAATTTAGCTAGGACGGTTTAATTGCAACCTCAATAAAAAAAAATAAATAAAAAATCAAAAACAAAAAATCTAAATGTAAGAATCCCCAGAACTCACCTAATCCAAACATAGCCTGGGTAATATTACTTAGGCATTTGGAAAGCAAAGCATCCTGAACAGTATATTGATAACATGCTTGAAACCTTTATCGCCTAAGGCCGTGACCCACTCCAAGCCCATTTGAGCTATCGTGGGCCCCCTGAGTTACTGCACCTAGGGAAATAGATATAGTAGAAGCTTATCGATGGACATGATAATTCGGATGAAAATTCTTATCGGTGGACATGATAATTCGGATGAAAATTCTTATCGGTGGACATGATAATTCGGATGAAAATTCTTATAGATGGACATGATAATTCGGATGAAAATACTTATCGATGGACATGATAATTCGGATGAAAATTCTTATAGATGGACATGATAATTCGGATGAAAATTCTTATAGATGGACATGATAATTCGGATGAAAATTCTTATAGATGGACATGATAATTCGGATGAAAATTCTTAAGATGGACATGATAATTCGGATGAAAATACTTATAGATGGACATGATAATTCGGATGAAAATTCTTATAGATGGACATGATAATTCGGATGAAAATTCTTATAGATGGACATGATAATTCGGATGAAAATTCTTATAGATGGACATGATAATTCGGATGAAAATACTTATCGATGGACATGATAATTCGGATGAAAATTCTTATAGATGGACATGATAATTCGGATGAAAATTCTTATAGATGGACATGATAATTCGGATGAAAATTCTTATAGATGGACATGATAATTCGGATGAAAATTCTTATAGATGGACATGATAATTCGGATGAAAATTCTGTTTTCTTAAAAATTCACTCCTATTCGTACACAAACAAGGGATTCATGTACAATCAGCGTGTGTCGTCAGAGCAAGACGTAGAGTGCCACTTGTCTCTATACTGAGGAGACTGCGAGTCTTCACACTCAACAAGTAACCCATCAGAATCAAGTATTCTGTTGGGAAGACGAATTGAACAAATTAACACCTTTCCAGAGTAGTGAATAATTCTTACCCATTTCCTCGCTCATCCAAAGCTTGTTACACCCTCCATTTCTGAGCCTCCCTGGGGCTGTTGTGTAGTTTCGCATGTCTACGAGTTTTCTTATTGGGTAGTACTGAACGTATTCAAATCAGCGTGGCACTGTCATTTGGATGAGGTCAAAGAAGCAGCTTGCATAACATTGTACAGTTCCTCCAGATAGTCGACATACAAGACTAGATCATCAAGTAGCTGGTTGGATGAAGCTGCCAAGTAAGGAAACTCAGTAATGAACAAACTCCCATCTCCTTAGTTTCAACCAAAGCAGCTTCAATCGTTTGCCGTTTAGCTATCATTTACCAAAACTTTGATTTAAAGCATTATTGTCCCTGGAAAAGACCATGCAAGTTTCCATTCGCAGTGAAAATAACGATCAACAAGTAGCAATTCAAGAACACCAATCTGGCTTGCACAATTTTATTCTATGGACACTGATGCCCCCTTCATTTTTATAATTTTGTCCTGTAGCCCCAGAAAATTTCTCATGGCCCGGGGACTTACAAAATGATACTGTTTTGAGATGAACAAACGATTCCAGGTCACCATTCATTGCTGTTTTACAAGATTTCAAGGAATTAGTTCCATCAAGTGAAAGTCTGCTCATGACAATACTGAACCTGCAATCCATAATTATTTACAGTCAATCAATCTTTAGGAATCAATCATTTAGTCAACTGCACAAAAGTATCTGCAAATTTAATCATCAATTTGCAGATAAAAAATGGCCTAATGTATTCCTCACACAACATAAAAGGACTAAGTTATATAAGAGGTGGACGAAACTCAGTATGAGATTCAGGGTCTACGATACACTGCTCTAGAAAATTAACTTTCAGTTACGTTATGTCTCTTACCGAACAGAAACCTGGCAATGGCTGCATCAAGGGCAGATTACGGCGAGGGACTTGCACCAGTACCATACAGAAGCGTGAAAATGAAAATCTAACCAATGCAACTCATTGTCTCTTCAAAAGTATACATGATATACCAGTGAACATCATACCACACGAAAGAACAGAAGTGTTTTTAGTATGGGCAGGAGTTAGAAACGTGATCGATTTCTGAGTTAATGACATTTCGAAAAAAAAAGAGGAATGTTCTTCCTTGTCAATATTTCAGTAACATTCTTACTTTTTTCCCGTTACACAATAATCTGGTTTCATGAATAATCCAGAATAAAAGTCACACCAACGGGCTTCCTTCCGAGACATGGAAAACTTGCTGCTCTTCCTAACTTTGATAACTCCCTAAATATACATATCCACAAGAACACGTATATACTCGTACATATAAGTTTGCATTCGAAATATACACACATACATGCAAACAACTGTTCACAGAACCACCGACATGTACTTATAAATTCTGTACCAATGAGTCGAATTCATGGAAGAAGGAAATGACAATAAGCAAAAACCAAGAATAAAGTCGCCTCCACTTTCATCCTCTAAAAACAAAATAAAGCGAAGAAACTTCATCGCGCAAAAGTTATACAGCCTCATATCCACTTGGTACTCGTATATGTATATGTAAATGTATATGTATCTACAGTATATATACGTATATGTATATACATATGAACATGGCGAATGCATACACATGAACACGTAGAAATGTGTGTATATATATATATATATATATATATATATATATATATATATATATATATATATATATATATATATATATATATATTGTAAAGATTAGCACGCTATGAAAGCGCCCTCCTTTCTGCTTTGCTCGGCCGATAGATAGGCCTCTGTCTATTTTGAACCTGGGAGAAGTAGTAAATACTGGTTCGGGGTAGTTTGAACCAGAAGTCGGGGGGGTTATACTCAGATGTAATCTTTTTGGGGCAGTAATCTGGCTTTGCACCGTTTTCTTTGGTACAGGAAAGTAAGGCCGTTTTCTTTGACATGCAGCGTGACCCGGGTCAGGACATCGACCCCCCACCCCTGTCCAGAAGCAATAAAAGGTCAGGGCGAGGAACCCTCAGGCCTCACACGCGGTCGTTAGTTTAAGCCAAGAAGTCACGCTTTGGCAGGCCTGGCCCCCCGGCCCTCCGATCGCTTCGCCGCCACGTGGAAGTCTTGCCGCCCTCTGCTCCTTGCCCGAATAAATGTGGCTTTCAAAGACTGCAAGTGGGGATTGCAAGTCTCCAAACGTGAGCTGAGACTCAACGGCGGCCTTTTCATCATCCCACGGGCGCCCTTTTCCGCCCCAATCTACGACTTGAAGCAGTACCTTGGTGAGGGAGGCCCTTTTGTCGACGCTCACACACGTGGTCCCTGGCAGAAGACGTCGTCAGCCTTACACCCCTGCAGTGTGGTAAAGTACCCAAAACGAGTTGCTAGTCACGTTACTTCGCCCTTTTGCATTTATTAACTTCTGGGCCTATAACTTTGTATTTCCTGATGTTTCTTGGTTCAAGCCCGGCCCACGTGTTCACTGCTTCTTTCCTCTGAGTCACAAGTAACGCCTCGGGGAGTCCTTGGCGCCTTCAGTGCACCCCCGAGTAATTCATTCCCCAAATTCCAGCATTAGATTTGTAACCTGGGTCCTAATATCGTTTCAGAAGGACGACCGTAGCAGAATTATCCTTGGTCCGTGTTCCTGGCATTCCCAAGCTCCCCCCCCCGCTTCGGCAGGACTTCTGCAGCAGCAATTTAACGTGTTTTCAGTTAATTTTCCCTTTGATCTTGTGTGCTATAAAATATAACTATTTTTATATCCACGTGTTTCACGCACTTCCCTTTGAGAAAGAGCCCTCCGCTCCTTGTACTCCTTTTTTTTTTTTTTGTGTTTTATATGTCCTGGGTATCTTGCAAGGCCATTTTCGAGTAAAGTAATAAATGTGGAGTCATAAGAACCACCTGCACCAGGAAACATATAAATATATATATATATATATATATATATATATATATATATATATATATATATATATATATACATATATATATATATATGTATGTATGTATATATATATATACATATATATATATATATATATAATATATATATATATATATATATATATATATATATATATATATATATATATACTATATATATATATTTATATATATACAAATATGTATATATATACATACATATGTGTGTGTGAACGCGATGAACGCATGAATACATACACAAACATACATACATATGTATATATACATATGCATGTATGTTATGTATTATTCTGACAAATGTAGTAGATGAATGTTTGATCTGGATCATGATTTGACCTTTATCCTGAAATCCACTCCACCTCAATTCCGAGGTATTATCACCAAATACCAGTGTTGACTTCCCCTGCAAACCTTCGCTTTTGTGCGCAGCTTTATTCGAATGAAATGTTCATCATTACAGAGAACAAAGGGTCACGTAGAAAAATCTCTCTCTCTCTCTCTCTCTCTCTCTCTCTCTCTCTCTCTCTCTCTCTCTCTCTCTCTCCAGGAGATCAATGAAATACCATAAGTAATCAAATCTCTCTTTTATCAAAGCTGGATGAGAGGCAGAATCATCCCTAAGGTCAATACAAGGGTCACTATGCGTTTGGTTCTCTCTCTCTCTCTCTCTCTCTCTCTCTCTCTCTCTCTCTCTCTCTCTCTCTCTCTCTCTCTCTCCCCATTACCTACTTGTTCTTACTGATCTCTTCAAGGTCTTCTCAGGTAATTTTTTTATTAAATTTGAAATTTATCAAAAATAAGTCCTGTAGGTTGATAAACTAGAGTGAATCCACCCTCCCTCCCTCTCTCTCTCTCTCTCTCTCTCTCTCTCTCTCTCTCTCTCTCTCTCTCTCTCTCTCTCTCAATATTTATGTATGTATGTATGTATATATGTATGTATATATATATATATATATATATATATATATATATATATATATATATATATATATACACTATGTATGTATAAAATGTGTACATATATTCTTTATATAAATATATATATAATAATATATAGATACAGTAATACATAAACATATATATAAATAATTCTAATAGCCACAATGCCCTCTTAACTTCTCGAATTTTCGCGCTTTTTTAATATGCTTGTAACTACAAAGCCGTAAGATCTAAACGCAAGAAATTGAAGAGACTGTGATGGCCGGTCGCGAGGAAACGAACCTGCGGCCGCGTCATCATAATCACAAGGAGGTCACGTTGCCGACCTGACCTCCTTGTGATTATGGTGACGCGGGTTCGTTTCCGCGACCGGCCATCACAGTCTCTTCAATTTCTCTTGCGTTTGATCTTACGGTTTGTAGTTACAAGCATAACCAAAAAGCGGAAGAATTCAAGAAATTAAGAGGGCATTGTGGCTATTAGAATTACATATGTGTCTGGTAAAAGTGACCAGTAGATTTTACATATATATAAATATGTATACACACACACATACACACACACACACACACACACACACACACACACACATATATATATATATATATTTCCTATATATACATATATATAATATATATATATATATATATATATATATATATATATATATATTGCTTATACACATATAAATATATATGTGTATATATATATATATATATATATATATATATATATATATATATATATATATATATATATATATATATATATATATATATATATATATATATATATATATATATTCAACAGGTATATATATTTTATCCTTCCCGTGGTTAGGTGGGCAACGTGATTTCGTTGTGATCATGGAACACGGGTTCGTCTACCACTACTGGACATCACAACACAATTGTTTCATATTCTTGCACTTGTGTCCAAAGGCTTTGTAGTGACAAGCATATCCAAAAAATGCAAAGAATTCGAGAAGTTAAGAGGGCATTATGGCTATTACAATATATATATATATATATATATATATATATATATATATATATATATTGCAATGAGGGACACCTCTTTCCATGCAAACTCTCCTTTTAAAAACATCATTTTCAAAAGACAATGAAGTAAAATCATTCCATATCACTGTTGACATTACCAGGCGGTCGTAGAGAATTTGCTCCTCCTACAAAGCTCTTGTTATTCTTCCCTTTGACAGTCTTTTCATTCCCTTCCTAGACCATGTGACTGCATTAAAACTCCTTTCCAGGTCACTTTGCCACCTTTGAAGACAACCGTTGATCGTATAATCACCCTTGGCACTACTTAAGGGAGTTCCTGAGTCAGCTTCACAGGTAGCACTAATCTGGGACAGCTGGCCCGCACACCAAAAGAGAAAGCTGGGCAATCACATGACACAAGATCACCCATGTGGGCCTGGAATGTCAGCATGCGGTCAACAAAGCAAACCATGAGGTCAAGGCTGCACAGTGGGAAATGGATGGCTCCTGCAAGACTGGGAAATTAATCTAGGCAAAGGGATAAGAAGACAAACACACGACGCCTCTCGTCAGAGACACACCGGACGCAGACCTAACACCTACTGCCCTTTGAGCTCCGCTCCCTAAAAGCCATCTCCCAAACCACGTGGCTGACTTCCAGTCCAATATACTTCCAGTGCCAATTCCCTTAATACCACAGGCCCCCATCATCAGCGCATCTACTAGAACCCATCTCTCAGACACAAGGTACAGTCACAGGAATTCGAATTTTTCCAGTCATATAGTCCTTTTGTCTTTTGCTATTCCATTTTCCATGTTTCCGACGCAATTCTCATACAGACCTGGCTTTTTTTATTATTTATGTTCAATAATGAATTCAACAGTGCTATACCCAAAGATCCGTTGGCACCTATTTCGTCAGTTAATCGCATGCATTCACCATTGCAGACGGAGTTTTCTCGATTGTGCTCTCATTGACGTTGTAAACCCACTGCAAATTGACTCATGGTGCCCTTGAAGTGAAATCCCCGACATCCAGTTATCATCTGTTCATCTTAATTTGGTGCTCTGACAGGATCCCATTTACCTGTCCTAATTTTTCCCATCTTCTGATTTGTGTTATTGTAAATATATGCAATTCTAGTTATCCTAAGAGTTTACCTAAAGTTCAACCTTTCTAGTAAAGTCCTCAGCTCATTTTCCTTTTTTCTATGTTCTATCAACCCAGGAATTCGAGTCAGATTGCATCATCCCTTGTGGTCAGTCCCCTTCCCAGGTTTAGAATATAATATATATATATATATATATATATATATATATATATATATATATATATATATATATACATATATATATATATATATATATATATATATATATATATATATATATATATATATATATATATATATATATATATATATACATATACATATATGTGGCATCATGATATGGTAACCTAGCAGCCTAATACCGGATAGTGCAGTTAGTCAAAACTAACACTGGTAAACCACTTAAACCACTTGCCTCACGTTTAATAAGTCCATGGATCGTTTCCTGCCTACCGCTCACAAGTCTACCTAGCTTTAATCGGGCACCAGCGTCTGCAGAGGTCAAAAAAAGAGGGTGTGGGGTAACCTCATCCTCTTAAGACTTCCTAAGACAGCGAGGGGCTATACCCTTTCAGCGCTACCACGACAAAGGGGAAAAGGCATATGGTTTGGGAAAAAATATACAGTATATATACATATATATATATATATATATATATATATATATATAATATATATATATATATATATATATATATATATATATATATATATATATATATATATATATATATATATATATATATATATATATATATATATATATATATATATATATATATATATATATATATATATATATATATATATATATATATATATATATATATAGAGAGAGAGAGAGAGAGAGAGAGAGAGAGAGAGAGAGAGAGAGAGATAGATAGATAGATACAGCCTTTGACTGGACAACTCTGAACTTTTTTCTAAATAATTCACTGGCTTACATGCAATAGTGAATTACCGACGCTATGGAAATTTGAGAAACAAATGGTTGCGGGTTTCTTCGGACAATCGCATGATTTTTGCAAAGGGGGAGACACTGATATTTAATGTTTTAAGATTGCAAACCTCCGACAAGGTCGAGCAATCCACACGCCGAAATACCTTTTCTCCTCTAACGTTACTTTCCTAATCCCACAAACTCATCACTTGTTGCCAGTCACAAGGTTCGTAAGGCAGTCAGATTTTCGTGAACTTTCGCGATATGTTTGTGTGTGTGATTCTGCTCAAGACAGATAAACAATTTTAACCCCAAACCTCATAGCCTCAGCGGTGGGAACAAGGTTACATTGAAATTACCTTATATCATATATTGTGCCTTTTGTCTCTTCTTTCAATTCATACCTCTGCGTTAAACATATTTACAGGTGCGAAATTAGTCGCAATATCAATTTTACTGTATAATATTTTAGTACGCGCAACGTTCTTCTCTCTCTCTCTCTCTCTCTCTCTCTCTCTCTCTCTCTCTCTCTCTCTCTCTCTCGATAAAACCTCTTGATAAAAAAAGTGAGTGAAAACTGAATTTTGGACTCGATGAGCTCTTAAATTAGCTGAGGCCGCAGGTAAGGAAAACGAATTTCAGAGGGGCAAAATGAGGTGAACTAACAGCGCTATTAATAAAGCAAGTTAACATCACTGTGGCAATTGGCAGGTATCAGTACTGCAAGTACTTATACTATTTACTCCGTTTTGTTTCCTCAAATATTCTATAATCGACAAGACCCCTTTTTACTGAAAGGAACAAAAATATTTTTTCCTTGTTACCGAGGGAAAGTGCTGAAATATTCAAAACACAAACAATTATGGATAAACATTAGTCTCAACACTAATCATAAACCTAATACCCGTGTTTGTAGCAAACAAAACCCATCGGTGTATTGGATTCAGTGTTCAGTCCGCTGAAACAATAAACCATGCAGGTACGAAATCAAACTTGAGCATCGCCAGTGGTTCTAATTTCCAGTCATGAACTATTCATTGGGATCAAAATAAGCTGAGGCCACATTTTACACATTCAGAGCTAACTGGAAACCTACTTAAATCTGTTATAAAACTAGTGAACTCTGAGGGCACTAAGGCACCATGAGATACACAATTTGTCTCACAGATTTTAGTATCAAGGGAATCTTAGCATAGGAGGCCTAGTTATGGAGGCAACCAAGGAAGATCATTGTGAGTAAAAGTCTGAAAGCTGCACATCTGCGTCACCCTTCGGCAGAATTTCCCCCTTGTTTTGAAATCGGAAAGAGACAATGAGATGTTTTCTACTATGCCTCTTTCCTCCAGAGACGAACGAATCAATACCAGACCTAGAGAGACCTGTATTTCCTAGTTGTGACCAGCGAACAACTGCAATAATTTATACAGTTATCTCACATATTTGATAACCACAACCAAGTGTTGCATGATTCATAAATGATTTCTAGCACAATTTTATAAGTGATTTGCATCACAATTTTCGATAAGTCTTGTTTAAGCGATTACAGGTTTAACGTGTTTTGTTTAACCTTCACCATTATTATTATTATCATTATTATTATTATTATTATTATTATTATTATTATTATTATTATTATTCCGAAGATGAACCTTATTCATATGGAACAAGCTCACAGGGGTCATTGACTTGAAATTCAAGCTTCCAAATTATATGACGTTCATTTGAAAAAAGCTACAGAGGGTAATACGAAATTCAGAAAAGAGAAAATAATATAATAAATAAATAAATAAATAAAAAATAAAAAAGTAAGTAAAATGCAAGGAGAATGGCATTAGGATAGTAATGCATTGCATCTTTGCTCGAACTTTTGAGGTTTCTTCTTCGGGAGACTGTTCCGCAGTCCAGCGGTGGGAAGAATAAAGGACCTCTGGAACTGTGAAGTTCGACAACGAGGTACACTTACTGCATACTGGTGCTGCTGTTCAGCGAATCTGGTTGCTCTCGCCAGGAAAAGGGGATCAGGGACCAATTGTGAACATGAAAGACCTCTGTTAAAATACAACTATGGAAAACTGACAAACAAGAGACCATCCGTCGATGGTCTATCTAAAAGAGATAAATCTCTGGCAGAAGCAGACGTCCACACCGGAGAACAGTATTTTAGTAAAGGAAGGACAAATGACCTAAAACAGGCTGCACTGATTTTATCACTTTTATAAACATATGACGCCTTACGTACAATACCTAACTTCCATGCAGCATTTGCTGAAACTTTCGTTAAATGTTTCTCAAAAGTTGGAGGTGAGTCAAAAGTTACACCAAGTATAATTAAAGCTTCGGATTTATTCAGCAGTTCCATCCACTAGAAGGGGAGGATGAGGATAAAATCTGTACGAGATCTACTATTCAATAGTGTTTCCGTTTTACTGGAGTTCAGCCTCATACCCCACCGACTACACCATTCACTGTTCCGGTCCATGTCCCGATTAAGGCTGAGGGCAGCTTCATTTCTCATAAGTGGAGACCTTACTACACCCACAAGTGTTGCATCATCGGCATACTGAACAATCTTGTCTTCCAGGCCAACAACCATATCACTTGTATACACTAAAATAACAGTGGACCAAGAACAAAACCCTGTGAAACTCGACACAACAGGTTGTGGTTCGCTAAGGATCCAATTAACAGCAACTAGCTGCTGCCTACCTGCAAGGAAATCTTGAAGTAAATCTAAAACATATCCACCCACTCCAAGATTCTGAAGTTTATAAGTAGGTACCTTATGATTTACAAAACTGAAAGTAGCACTAAAATCTGCTTGAATTATTCTACACTCAAAAATCCTGATCAAGGTTCTTTGCAAATGGCATGTCCATTCTAAAAAAGCACCACAGGCACCTAACTGCTTCCTATATGAATACGGGCTTTCAACTCACAAGTATGTGAAATCCTTTGGATTTCACATACTTGTACAGGAGCTTAAAAATATGTTTTTCTGCAAATTTGGAGAACACAAGGAGAGTATAAATTGGCCTGTAGTTACTGCAGTCTGCAGATATACTGGTCTTTGGAGCAGGCACTTTATTACTGAGCGTGTGCTCATTAATAAAGATACTATGTCAACCTAAAAATCTATAGAATATATTAATCTTGGGAGACAACAGACTAGAAACCTTTTTAAAACACAAATGGAAGAAGCCATCACGATTTTTCTCCATCCAAACCATCAAGATTATCAAGAATTTTCTTACCGTCCGTAGAGCGAAATGCAAATTTTGTAAGAAGTAGTTCAGGATGACAAGTATCAGGGAGAGGGACATCCTCAGCTGATAGCTTAGCTTCAAAAGCTCGATGAAGCAGTTCAGCCTTTTCCTTAGGGACAGTAACCAATCTACCACCACCTGTTAGTAGTGATGGAATAGAAGGCGAGCCTGATGAAAAGACAGAAGATTCCAATGTGGTTCACCACCCATGAGGCTGAGTAATTCATTCAAGTTTCCTCTGTAAAGAATTTTTGTCATTTCTCTCAGCCATATGGCAAATTCTATTTGCAGCACAGGGAGACTCAACAAAAATGGTGAAATTTCCATATGAACGATTTCGTCTCGATGCTTTGAATTTGGTCTGTCTGTCATGGTAAGCTCGTTTACATGTATCATCACACCATGGCTTGTCATTTGTCATAATCTTGATGACCTTTCTAGGGGCATACCTTACTAAAACAGCCATCAGCATTTAACTTCTTGGGATCTGGATCTGATATAGCATCTGAAATATTAAGTGCCTGACAAGCTTCAATTATGCGATTCCAGCTGGCTCTAGATTTCAAAAAGACCGTTTTTCCAAGGTGGCATTAGGAATATCCTGATTGACAGATATGTCCATCTAAATGTCACAATGGTCAGAAGTGCCTATTTACTCAACACCTTGGACTTCACGACAGCTGGAACATCTGTGAGTATGAGGTCTAATCTGTTACCAGAAACAGACATTTTTTGGGCTGAAAAATATGAATTATGGCATCCAGGATTATTGTGGTGCAATCAGTGTTGTATGAGTCTAAAATTTTATAAGTGACATTTAACAGTGCTTCAAATCCTTGGATTTAACGCGTTAAATCCATGCTCATTTTTTTTAAACACTCCAACTAATATAGGATAGAACATGAACTTTACGCCAAAGGCCAAGAGCTGGGACCGATGAGATCATTCACTGCTGAAAATGAAATTGACAGAAAGGTTTGAAAGGTGTAACAGGAGGATACCCCGCAGTTGCATTATGAAACAACTGTTACGAGAGGGTGGAAAGTAAAATGAAAGAAAGAGATTATGAACGGAGGTACAGTAAAAGGAATGAAAGGGGTTATAGCTAGTGCGAAGGGACGTTCAGAGAACCTTAAGTAATGTCTACAGTACATCGCATGAGGTGCACTGACGGCGCTACCCTCCTACGAGGTCTCAAAAGTAGGCTATCCATTGTGCTTAAAAATTCCCTATGCCTGGGGAGTTGTTGGCATGGTTGCTATATGCTCGAGATGTTTTCTTCTTTCTGTTTCGAGAATTTTGCAGTTCCATCTGACAGTCAGCAGGAAGTTTTAATAAACACACCTATATCATTACAGCCTACATAAAGCTGCGTGTAGTTATTTTTTCTTATAGCAAAAATCGATTTTTCATGTCATCATCGTAAAACTTTTATATCAGGACATGTCTTACACGCTTCATTTCAATCTGGAATGTAAGTTATCATCAATATTGTCTACGGCTCTGGAATTGATGCAATCAACTCGCCGTTCTGATCGCCAACAAGTCTACTTCGTTGAACCAGCAAGATATCACACTGACCAATTTTGGAGAACTTTTGATCCATATAGTATAATACACGTTTAAATATACATACATTCATACATACATACATATCACACATATATACAATATATAATTATATATGTATATATATATATATATATATATATATATATACTGTATATACACATACACACAAACGAAACGTCTTTTATGCATCGACGAGAGGATTAACTCGAAGGTGATAATCATCTAAATAGGGAAAACGCTGGGAATAGCGAGGAACGCTATTGAGTCAATAGACAAGAGAGGCATAGACGCCACCCTGTCTGAAGACACGATGATGATGATAATGATGAATCTCTCCAATCTGTACTACAAACGGTCAAGGGCTAGAGAGGGATGGAGTCATCCACTGAGGACAGATTGAACATCGACTAGACAAAGGGGCCCTGTTTTGGCGGAGGGAGGCATAATAGGTAAAGGAGCGAGAGCGCGTTTTGACAATAAAGGCGAAAACTGGAGCGAGAGAGAAACCTGAAAGAAGTACAATTCCTGCAGCAAATAAAGGTTGCCGCGGTTTCCATTAGCTGTATTAAGTGAAAAGCTTTCAGTAATACGAAACTTAATCAATCCCATCCTCCCAGACAGCGACTTACTTTAAAGGTTTTTACCTAACCATTCTTCATTTAGGACTCAAAACTGTTAACTACCTACGTACTTTAGCAGTTCCCGCATTTTATGGTCTCTTCTTGTTTGCCTGTCAGTCTAGTGGTGAAGTTTTTATGATAAAACAGATGACATGCACTGCACTACTTCGTATTACTAAGAAAAATGTTTTGCAAAGGGAAAATTCTGAACCGCCATAACTGGATTCATCACCTAGATTTTCACATTTATTTTACTATTTACCTGTGTCAGGTAAAATTCCAGGCTAGAGTGCAAAGTTAAAAATAAAAAAAAAAGGCTTTTAGTATCAAACCTTTAGTATCAAATTCAAAGGTCCAGGTTTCGTTACCATTAGGCTGTCAGATTACCTTATACCCTTTTTTTTAACTACTCCGCTTAACATCTATCATATTCTGTTGCATACATACATTATATATAAATATAATATACTGTATATATATATATATATATATATATATATATATATATATATATATATATATATATATATATATATATATATATATATGTGTATGTATGTGTACTGACTGCTAAATATATACTGGTACATTAATTATGTGTTCGATTAAGTAAAAAAAAACTCTAGCAACAAAATGATAACTGAGGTGGCGACTCACTGCATACTTGTCATCTGGGCGGGAGTCATCAGTTGCTCACCTCCACCCAGACTCTGTTCTGCATTTCTCTCAAATTTTGGCAGTTTCTTTTTTTACTCGCACCTTTGCCTATTGTTATCGCGTTTCCTTATTTTCTCGTTATTTACTTGCATCATCGAGGTTCCTAACTGCCTCAAATCATCAATTCAGTACTAGGTCACAATTAAGTAATTTTAAATACAACTTTTTCTCAAAGAATCGTACTTTTCCTTTGGGACGTCTCTTGTTCCATTTTGGCCACTTTCTTTTTTTTTTCTCTTAAAAGAAAAAAAAAAATGAAAGTTGTGTCAACTAAAATTACAGTCAATATCCTCGACATGCTGTGGCATTTTGCGCGGTAGAAGTGAAGACTCATGAAAAGAGAAAGACATCGAGGACTTTTGACTTGAGTAAACAAATGCAACAACAAAAGAAGACGGAACACTTCATGGAAGACAGAGACCCTGATTGTTGTCACTTCATCGGGAAAATCAGCTGGCGGTGCAAGACACTGAAGGAAAACTGGACGCAATAAACACGTGATGATTTTGGATTGTAGTATCAATAAAAAATAAATATGGAGATAAAGAATTAAAGATGTCTTCAAAATTCTGGAAAAATATAAGGCAGCCAAATGATAAAGAAAGACGACATAAATGAACAGCAAGAAAGAGCAGTCACAGACATCAGGAAAATTCCAATAATGACGCGGCGTGTGAAGGGAAACGTCCCCAGAAAAACTAGCGAATTTGCACCTCAACTTGGAAGTTACGAGAGAGAGTTAGTATGAACACTTAAGGGAGTTATTTTAACCGGGGATATTATCGCTTTCGCTTCACCCTTTGAGATTTCAGCTGTCTTCTACTTACGAACCATTAATTTTTTATCTTTTTAAATAGAAGAAAGAGAAAAAAAGGAGAGGTAAGTAAGAGATGAAGACGAAGCAAAGAAGAGAAGAAGAAGACAGATACTGAACGGACATACAGTAGATGTATTGTATATACTCGGTGCGGGTAAGGCAACATTCTGCTGAAGCCTTTTTAGTTCATTTCAGCGGAATAAGTCTAAAGTCAGCCTTGGAAGATATTGCAAAGTATTACCTTGACAGATGGAACAGCAGAACGGAAACAATGCTGCAGTTGCATGGCGACTTGCAGAAAATTGCAATGGTTGTTGTACGGTCATCAAACAAACATTCCAACAGCAAATGTGCAAATGCTAGTTCCTGTGCTTTCAAGCCTTACAAATATAACATAGCTTCTTTTTATGTTTCTATTCAGTTTCAGTACTGTTTGCCGTTTCACTTCTGGTGCAAATTCACTCGTTTTCGTACGGGATTATTTTGATGAGATTGTCTGATAAAATTAGATATTTCCATTTCACCATATACCCATACTCCTACTTCATAATTGACTTTTGTAAAACATTATGATGCTATTTTCCTGAGGTTTAATGTTGCAGTCACAGCGCTTACTTCTACACACACACACACACACACACACACACAGGCGCCCGCGCGCGCACAGAGAGAGAGAGAGAGAGAGAGAGAGAGAGAGAGAGAGAGAGAGAGAGAGAGAGAGCTATGTGGCACAGTAAGCAGGTCTTCCCCGCTGAAATTTGTTTCTTTTGCCACAACTATAACCTGCAGCCTTCTTTCCTCATTTAGCAGTGCTGTCGCTGACATTCAGATATATAACTGTAACTGTAATTTTCAAGAAAGATAATCATGAATGATTAGCAAAACGGTTATCGGCCTAAGCCTTAAACTCAGATCACATATCTTACGTAGCGTTCTCAATAAGTAGTATGTATGACCATAGCCCAAGTTTCTTTTCATGTCGCTTGTTGAAAATGTTACACACATGGCTTTAGAGAGAAAAAATAATTTCGGATAATTGAGGCACAAGATGAAGGAAATACGATAACACTAATAGCTGGCTTTGTTTAGGGGTGTTGGTGAGGCATGCACACATTAAAAAGGTTGGAGTCCTATCAAACAAAATTTACAAGCAGCAGTCAGGCCGGGTGGAAGGAGGAGGCGGGGAGAATACCCTAAACCTCCCGGAGAAAGTGCCTTTAGATAACAGACGAGGTAGGTGCCTTCCAGCCAACCACTATACTGGACTACAATACAAATACTACCGGCGCCTGCATCCCACACACGCCCCTCCCTACCTTCCTACTATGCTCATGCCCTAAGATACCTGGACGTGGTTACTTCACCTCAACCCAAACATTCTCCTGACAACGTTTTTACCTTGCCTTCGTGCCAGGTGTTCACCCTTTTTTCTACATCCAGTCAACCCGTATCCACCAGCCGAACAAACCTCTAGCATTTCATTTTCGTGTTATTTATTAAACAACTGCTTGGTCATGCATAGCTTTCGTAGTAGTATAAAACCAACAATGGTGTAATTTCACAGATATTCTATTTTTCAGGTTCAGCTAAATTTGTTCAAATCAAGACAGTATCGTGTAATTTATTCTACTGCGGGGCTCATGTGCCCTCTAAAAATACGAAAATGTTTGCATAAACTAAATTCCAAGCCACGGCGGATGTCTCCGTATGTTTTCCTAAGGCCACGCATTCGAAGAAGGTCACAGATTCTTCTGCAACTCTCTGGAGAATATTAGCCGTGTCTTGGCTTTCAGCCTGGCACAGTTCCCACCCACCTGATTGTTATTCATTCCCCCAACACGAAGTCAGTACAAAACCTAATATCAGATAGCCCATCAAACTACTGCTCTTTATAAAAGTCCTCCCTTAGATCTTAGATCATCTTAATCCAGAAATCCTTTTGAAACCGTCTTTAACTATTTTTTTTAAACGACGTAGGTCAAATTCTCCTTTGCAATCACTTACTGTGCAAACCCTGCAATAAAATCGCCTCCTTAATTCCAATGTGATCGTGCGAGAGTACGTTCAAACGATACTCTCAACCCATCAGGGCCACTTATTCCATCACTAAATCAGCCCAGCCCAAGGTTTTAGACATGGTTACAATTGACTCCATGCTGTACTCAGCCATTACTTCAAGTTATCATCGATTTGGAGGTGTCAGACAAACTTATTTTTTTCCTTTCGATTTTTACAACCCGAGCGTATTTATATAGCTTCTTAAAACAACAAGTATTTCCTAAAATTTGTTACAAAGTAACAAATTTTAATACATACTTGGCATCACGGTCAAGACGTGTATACCGGTTATGTACGACTGACCAGTTTCAGTCGTACTGTTACTACCTATTTCTCCTAATAAATATTCACTGTTGAATATCAACAGAGAGAAGGAACAGACTGAAATGATCCCTGAGTCAGACAACACAAGTCAACAGAATGTGGCGGTAACTTTGTTATACTCGTTACCTCAGGAATGTGAGATTTCTGCTTTTAAATTCCTTCACTAAATTATGTAGGTCGGGATAACAATAACAATTAGGTTTCAGCTGTATCTGTTCTCATGAACCGATACAATTCGGTATCGACATTGCATAAAACAAATGCACTTAAATGACGATATCATTGCAGAATAAGACTGAATAATAGAAGCAACTGCAAGGTAAGAGGGTTTTGAAGGAGTCGGGCGACAATGTGTTTTTAGCAATCTGGACCGTGTGAAACACCAATACTTGAACGCAACATATTTCCCATTTCTTTTGTTCATTTTCAAAATTGAAGCTTTCTACGAAAAGTCAACAACTGTTTAATCAAACAACTATTTAATCTAATAACTGATATATATATATATATATATATATATATATATATATATATATATATATATATATATATATATATATATATATATATATATATATACACACACATATATATATATATATATATATATATATATATATATATATATATATGTGTGAGTGAGTGAGTAGGTTTCAATTATGTCATAAATATAAATGTGTTTTTTGCATTCTCACATGCCATGATAGATATCGGTGTCACTGTGTCTTTTACAAAAAAAATCTTGGGCACATCACCAACAGCTAGGGTTTCTCGTTTCTTCTGTCAGTATCAATTTTGTCTGTAATTCATCCATTCTTTATTACCTTTCATGTTTCGATTTCGTTGGTTTGTTTCTTGATCATCATCATTATAGGGTTTACCATTTATCATAATTATCATGCACGCTCAATATAAGTTTCCCTCCCTTTGTGTCTTGCCTCCCTGGGGCTCATTCACGGGCACTGAGCTGTCTGGAGAGGAGAGAAGAGGAAAGAAGAAGAAAAGGCGGCGGTAGAAATGATGGAGTAAACAGAGCATCGCGCCTCACATTCCGGACGCTTGCCAACAAACTGTTCATATTTCCTTACCTATCACCCGCCACCGCCCAGCACTAAGCATCTTCTTTAAGCCACACGACTCAAGTCCACGTACCTGTAGGGGATGGGAAATATATATAGGTAAGAATTTTCACTTTACATCACCTTAATATCTTAATGCTTATCATAAATTGGATTTGACTTGTATAATACAGAACAAAGGAAATCAGAATGATCAGTGTACAGTTTGATATCCGTATGGCCATTCTATAATAATGGATTGTATTTCGCACAATTCAAGTTGATGTTCCCCATTCTGGTACCTACTTTTGCTTTTCCACTGCATTTTACTCATTCTTAAAATTGACCATCACGATGAACCACCATATTTTTGTCATTCACCAATTGTTATAATTACAACAACAATTGTAGCAACTAAGAATCTGTGAATAACCTCCTACAGTGATTTATCTTTAGTACAAAATGATGAAGTAGTTTACGTTAAACTTCTGCTAAATCAAATCAGTCAGAACTTAATCAATAAAATATTTAACATATCAAATGCTCAGCCAGTTCTACAAGATTACCTTAACAAGGTATTAATGTGAATGAAAATAACCACAAAATTATGTTACTGTTAGTTCAAAAATTTCATGGCGATTGATTTGCCAGTTGCTGATACTATAATGTAAATGAGTTCTTAGCAAGAATGTGCACCTCTGGAATTAGCTAGTAAGGATCACTTAAAGCAAACAGCAGAAGGGAAAATAAACGAACTTTCACAATGAAAGAGAACATCGTAACGCATCAGCACTTTTTCTGGCTAGATATTTTCCCAGCGGAGAGTTATTTGATTCGAATACCCCTAGCCCAGGGTTCTTAACCTTTTTCTCCAATTCCCCACTTTTCAGAATATTTCCCACCAAAGCCCATTGACAAATTCGAGTAGCCAATGAGATTGTTCCTGTGCATAAACAATACGACACCGGGGCAGGCAAAACGTTTGAATGAAAACACTACATTTCACCTCAGTTTTTCGTGATAAAATAGGAATGGGAAATCGCAATGAAACTGCGAACATCAAAGATTTCCTTTCTTTTGTGCTTAACATCTTGTGCCCTATTATTCATTCTATAAAAACAATTAAAAAATATAATCTGAATTGAGACGCAGCACTTCTGAAGGTACTTAACACCATCAAAATTAGTCTTCTGTTCAGCGTCCAGAGCCATAGCATGAAAACACTTCGTCAGCCCAGCAGTGCTACTGTATTACCAAAGCACAAGACACAAGACGAACGCCATCTGCAGTTTTTCATTCAAAACTATGTGAAAGCTAATAAAAAACGGACAATAAGGTAAGATTACCGTCTGACATATAGAATTTACTACAGCATTAAGCACTTCTTTATAATTCCCATTTCCCAGCTTGACCAATTCACAGTGTAATTATATCAAGCGATATCATATTTAAAAATGCTTTCAAGTCATAGGCAAGGGAAAAGTTATCCCAGTGTTCACATATGACATTGCATTTGACCCACTTTTTTCATTCATGTGCTCCTAAGGCAAGGTACGGCTGGCGAAAGAAGAAACGATATTCGGCACATCACAACGTTACAACCAAGCAATTTGGATTTTAAGTGGATCTGCTTCCTGCCTGCCTACTTTCTGTCTTCTAAACTGTTTTCCCTTTGTTACACTGATTGTGAAATTGAGCAGTTTGGCTGAAACATGTTCAGTAAGGATTCTATTTTCTTGTTCCTGCGCTTTGCTATCTTGCAGAGCTTAGGCTGGCTCTCAGGTCTAGGTTGGCTGAAAAATAGCCTCTGTAAATTAATTATCTATAGCAAAATTTTAAGGAGCCAAGCTACGAATGCAGACACTTCTGGCTGCTATAGTTCTTTCAAGCTTGCCATCACCGCAGATGTGAACAGAGTCTCAGTGTTTATTTTAAGAATTTCGAGGTGGTATGCTGTACCACCTTTTGGCTTCTATCGCTAAATTCGACAGACTGGTGTCATATTTTCATGACACTTCATATTTGTCATTTTTCAAGAACGCTATTCACTGAACTACATGTAAAAAGAGCTTTTAGTCTTCCTTTACATCAAAAACCTTATTCAGCAGCAACAATGACAAAAATAATAACAAAGATCATAAAAAACGAAATAAAACTGTGGAACACAGCTGGGAAACGCGAGAAGTTGGAACATTTCAGAACGCTCTGCTCTCACTCGTGTTCTGTGCGAGAAATGAAGTTCGAACCCCCTCCGCATAAGACTTTCCCGAAAAGTATTGGGATCTCTCTCTCTCTCTCTCTCTCTCTCTCTCTCTCTCTCTCTCTCTCTCTCTCTCTCTGCATCAGATCATACGTGTACACGTATTTCCCGTCATGGAAGCAAAACTGGAGAAAAACACTCCACGGAGTGACTACGAACCATTCCAGATGGCTACAGGATATATATGACACAAGCTACATTCCTAAATATTTAGTGAACATCAACATCGCACTGGCATTGGATTCATCAAAACAAAAATTGATAGGAAATGTTCTATGAAAAATAGTCATCGGCAACGAAACTGATATATATGCCTTGACTGTACCTCTGCGAATAATAATGCAAATCTTCAAATAGGGAGTGATGCACCAGCACCTCAGCTTTTTATATACTTGGAGGATCTGACGTTCTGATAAGTTACAAGGACCATACAATCTACACTTGAACAATTTGATAATATCCCACCACTACAACAGATGCCAAGCAAAAAAATCAATAATTCAGATGATATCTCGAGGGTCGGGTAAGCTGAGGAGATACTGTATTCCTGCATGTATTCAGAATGTTAAGTTGTTAGGTCTTGCGCACTCGGCCATAACACTTGAAATACGTTGGATTACGTCAGTAAAGAAGGACCGCAACGTAATACCTTTCAAGTCGATATACCATAAATATCTAATTCTGCAAAACATAGAAATAAAGTTTTGAAAATACTGTTTCTAAAACAACGCTAATATATAATATAAAATGTTACTTAATCTTTTTTTTTGTCATCTAGTAGGCTTCTTTATCGTGTGATTAAGAAAGAAATGAGAATATTCACATTTTACTATACAGGTCCTTTGGAAGATGGAACAATTTTCAAAATGTGAAACTTATTGCAAAT
This sequence comes from Macrobrachium rosenbergii, assembly GCF_040412425.1. NCBI lineage: Eukaryota > Metazoa > Arthropoda > Malacostraca > Decapoda > Palaemonidae > Macrobrachium > Macrobrachium rosenbergii. Next base: position 11,709,140 of record NC_089762.1, on the reverse strand, counting down.
CACTGGATCAAAAAACGCTCCCATATTCACATGTGACTCATTAAAAGACATCTTTCCAAGTTTTGGTGCTCAATTGTTAGAGGGATAAGCTTTGCCTGGTTGAACAACCTTCCTTGCGTGCAATAAGAATATAAGTGATATTTCCTTTTTTTAGTAACATTTATGTTATCGAAGTTTTCTATTGCGAGTCCTTACTTGAAATAGTCCATTTTTTCCGTCGACTCTACAAACACACACACACACACAGCAAAATGCCTTTTGCTACTGTTCAGTAGTGTTGCTGAAGCAGCTCTCAGAAAAATTATGAGTCACTTTGAACGAGAACATACGTACCTTACCGGTAACAGTAATAAACTCTTCAGAGCAATGACTGTAATCACTTCCCTTTTGGAAAACTTTCGATGAACATTCAATACATCGTAATGACATCATTACGGTGGCTCCAACATATTTTATGGACTAAGAATATTTTCCTAATCTCCTAACAAACACTCGCTTACATGTAGGCTAAGTCAGTAGGGGAGAATCATGAATGATAAAAAGGGGAAGGTGGTGTGAGAGACAAGAGAAGAGCAGGTGATTCTTTTCCCAGAATCACTCTTGATAAAAATGGTACAATATCCAGTTGCACGCCAACGCCATTAGATTTTCCTAAAATCATCATTACAGTTAAAAGTAATATCATGAATCAGATGATCAATGACTTAAAATATATTGACATTACTGGGTATGGCATTACAATCGAATTATAATGCCATACCCATAAAAACAGCCATAGGCCTATTGCCTATACTCTATCTATCTAGTCCATTTATAATTTAACTTCATATCAGTATCAAGGACCAATAATATCTATTATTATTATTGCTGTTGTACATACAGAACATAGTATATATATTTAGAGACATATATATATACTGTATATATATATATATATATATATATATATATATATATATATATATATACGAAAGGATAACAGTAAAGACTAACGAACGACAAATAAATCGGCACAACATAAAAAGCATTGCTGAGGCAATGGTGAATGGCACTTTCAAGAAGTATTACAACCTCTAATAAATCGAACACTCGGGCATCAATAATACTGCAGGGAGGCAGCCCGACGCAAATGAATGAATCTAGACTCACCCACTGTTACTGCTGTCTAATGCAGTGAGGTGGAAATGATATCACAAGTCCCTTGACAGGCAGACTGACTATCAAGAGGAAAATGACTGGATTCAAGTCAACTTCAGAAGGGCTTCATTAAAACTTTTTTAGGACCCTCAGGGTCTCAGAGGGGTGGGAAGTGGCTTGCAATCAGCACTTAAACCATCTTCAGGAATAGGATCAGTATTTTTTCATTTCAGCTCACGTAGAAGAAAAAATTATTCGAAAACTATACTTTGAAAGTGTTCTAACATTGGAGGACAGAACAAAAGATATCGTTGAAAAAGGTGATGAGAAAACCTCCACCTGGATCTTTACCTAAATGTCAAGGTTGGTTTTGTCTCGAACGAAGAGCAAATTAAATTTAGCTAATGATATTGACTCGAGTGACAGGTATCAGGAAGACGAACGTTCACTGAAGCCTGTTTAGCTTTAAATCTTACACACTGAGGCTGGTACACAGTTCTTCGTCATTAACTAATAATGGAGGAATAACATATGCCCCAGAGGTCATTGACCCACAAACAAAGCAGGGTTACTTTATCCTGTTTTATTGTAAATAATATCTTAATCTCTCTCACCAAATCTGTATACACTATTTACCTCCTGAAGACTTTCAACAAGAACTAAGTCATTCACCCTCCAGTTTTTGTTTCCATAAAATGAACATTGAACTTGGCTTGTGAATCTTTGTGTGCTTTCTTCATGGATCATCAAAAGTTGAGCAATAGTACGGATTTGGATGGATTTCCTTGAAATAGAATTAACTGCAATATTTCACGCTCATTTCTTTTATGTATACGCTGGCATTTAACATTAATTCCAGATATTCCTTATCAAATTCTACTGCATGTTCATAATTGCACGGCAAACAGTAATAACCTTAGCCGTGTATGCCATAAATTTTGAGGCTTATTTAGAGCCAAGAAATAATAACTGAAACACACACACGCTTATATTTATATATAAATATATATATATATATATATATATATATATATATATATATATATATATATATATATATATATGTATGTATGTATAATGGCGGTTATAATGGAGACGTTATTATTAAAGATTTCACTTGTTAAGATTTTACATTAGTAGACGAATAACAAGTAAAAAAAATGAGCAGTTTCTGTACAGCAACTACAGCGTATAATCAAGGCCACCGAAAACAGACCTATCTGCCGCGGCCCCTGAAACTTTAACCACGGCCCGGTGGTGGCCTATCCTATATCGTTGTCAGAAGCACGAATACGGCTAACTCTAACCTTAAATAAAATAAAAACTACTAAGGCTAGAGGGCTCCAATTTGGTATGTTTGATGATTGGAGGGTGGATGATCAACAGACCAATTTGCAGCCCTCTAGCCTAAGTAGTTTTTAAGATCTGAGGGCGGACAGAAAAAAGTGCGGACGGGCAGACAAAGACGGCACAATAGTTTTCTTTGACAAAAAACTAAAAAGTGATTTGATAACCTGCAGACATCTCTCCCGTTGGTTCTGGCACCGGGGCTTAATGGTGTTTTGTACCTTATGAGCAACACTACGAAGTCAGCGGCTTCCAGCGATCCATCAGTGAAGGCTCTTATGTCGTCCCGATCAACTCCACCAGACGAATCACCAGATGTTTTTATATCTAACTCAACGATCCGTTAACATAATATGATAATACTGAATGGACAAGGGATCGACAGAGTGAAAAACACGCCAAACAATGCCTAGTTTTGGCATCTGTTTAGCAAAAGGACAGAGTCCTATATAAACGAGCTGGAAAGAAAGAGAGAGAGAGAGAGAGAGAGAGAGAGAGAGAGAGAGAGAGAGGAGGAAGTACAGTTACGTTCGGGGAGACAGAAGCAGTGTGAGAAGTGAAATTAGTGCGCCAAAGAAGGACAGAGTCCAGTTTATGGATTTCGATGAAATTCGTGAACATGTCTCCCAAAGACAGAGTTCAGTTGTTAACTTAGTAGAATTCACGGCGTCTCCCAAAAGTCTTGGTACCGTTACCCATAAAGAAACAGGTGGAAGAGGAATTATTATAACTTTTTAAGACTCCATTAATTGTATAATAAGAAAAAACACGATTTATTTCAACACCGAACAAACTAAACTATTTTAAGACAGCTGACATCTGAGCACGATCAAGGTGAGCTCAAGAGATAGCTACAGAGCAACCAAGTTTGTTCCTACAAATGTGAAAACCCACAGAGCAACAAATATAGCTTTTCCAACACTAAATACCTACTACATATGTACATATTAATATATGTATATATATATATATATATAGATATATATATATATATATATATATATATATATATATAGTGTGTGTGTGTGTTTGCCATTGCTCTGGTAAACGTCTCCTCTCGTACACTTAGTGCGAAGAAATTTCTCAGGTGCAATCATATGTAACACCTGCAACTTGGCTGCGTCTCGGACCGAAGACTGTCAGCATTTATCACCGAAATATATATACCCCCTGAAATATGCTTAAGTACAGAACATGCAATATTTAAAATGCATCCACAACAAATACGACCGTAAAAATCGCCTACTCCCAGATCATATTAACTACGCTAGTAATGTTAATATTTCGTGAGCAATTCAAGGACTATATGATTGCGTATTCATATGTATACAGTACATATGAATACGCAATCATATAATCCGTTAAACTCATCCTGAAAAACAGGTGTGAGTTATCCCGGACGATTCGTGCAGGTGTTCTTCAATAAGTGTGCGCAGCTGTTTCCACTTTTCTCTCTCTCTCTCTCTCTCTCTCTCAGTTAGATTCCCAAACCGAATGAGGAAGGAACAGAACAGAACAGTTTTACAAAAAACCTAGTTTGCTTACTTCTGTGACTGGCAGCTAGTTTACTGTGTGGGCTGCATCTGAGAGAGAGAGAGAGAGAGAGAGAGAGAGAGAGAGAGAGAGAGAGAGAGGGGATAACAGACGTAATAGACTAATATATATACCACCACTTAACTGAAAAAAACGAAGGATTTCGGAGAGGTAATACTCACCCCTCAGTGTGAAACCATTCGTAAGACACCCACGTATTCTCTCCTATCACAGTATTGCTTCCACCCTAATACGCAGATCAGAGCTAGACAGACTACGGGATCATTTTCAGTTTTAAAGGATATCCGAAACAGATATAAACCTCCTGAGACGCAGTCGCTTTGAAAGATCCTTCAGCTGTCAATAACAAGGTGCTGTGTGTGTTTGATGTGTTATCAAATAAAATCAAACGGAGAACTCAAGAGAGCAGTAGGCGTCCTATAATAATATTGAAAACAATATTTCTTATTTGTAAAAGAAGCTGATGCCACAAAGCACAACGTCACCGTCAAAAACATAAACAACATTGAATATATGACCAGAAAGTATTTCGGCCAACAGGGAAACGCTAAGGAAACAGAAAGAGCTGTCTCTTAAAATTCCCCAAAATTCAAACGAAGAAGAATAATAATCCTTCCGAAAACAGACAGACTTCTCTTTATGACGTCAGACGCAAACTTTTGTTTATTGTAGAAGACGCCTCCAGCCTTTGTTTACAGGTACAGCAAACAAATACGCGCAGCCTCCGGGGCAAGAGGACAGCCGCTCTCTTATCACTCTCCCGGCGGAGCAGTAGTCTTCTTTTTGTGTCAGCTGTGCGTAATGAAGACTATTTCTTTCTCGTTCACTCGAATTTCTCATCCCGTTATCTTTGTGAGTTCGACAGGCTTCCTGTTAACGGTATCTCATATCGTCGGTCACTAACCCATGTTTTCTCTCATATAATATGTAGCCCACACACACACACACACACACACACACACACATATATATATATATATATATATATATATATATATATATATATATATATATATATATATATATATATATATATATATATATATAAATATGTATATAATATATATATATAATATATATATATATATATATATATATATATATACATATATATGCATTTGTAAATATGTATATATATGCATACAATATATATAATAATATACACACTCATATATATAGAATACATTTAGTATATATATATATATATATATATATATATATATATATATATATATATATATATATATACATTTAATATATATATATATATATATATATATATATACATATATTTATAAAATATGATTAAAATATTTATATAACAAATATATATATAGTTAGTTATAAATGATATATAACATATATAAACAAATACGTAACATATACATATATGTATATACATATGTATGTATTTATGTATAAACGTATACATTTGCAGAACTAAAAACACAGAAAATCACGAAAAAATAAACGTCATGCGCTGAACCATACCACTGAACTGAAAACTTAATTGAAATTATCTGTAGAATGCTATTTTCTCAGAGGTGACTCATGCTGAAAAAGGAAGAACCAGACACTTAGCTGGCAACTAAGATGATCCAAAAAAATATTTGATCTGTGTTGACTAAGGAAACAAAAGTGAAATCATCACAGAAAAATATATTTCTAAGTTATCACCCATTTGCATCCGGTGAAGATCTTGACTCTTCACGATTGCTAACAAGCTACGGAGAGAGAGAGAGAGAGAGAGAGAGAGAGAGAGAGAGAGAGAGAGAGAGAGAGAAATTCATTTGCTGGAATCACTCATCAGTACCATATCAGAAATTAAGAGTGAGCTTTACCTCCCTTCACAAGAACGACATGTTAACAGCTCTTCGTTAATAAACAGGGACGAAGAAGATATGGAAAGCAACAAATGAGAAACTATTCTATGCAGCATAAAGATGCAAACTTCGGCAAAGAACTGTACACGAGGTACCTGACACGTTCTTTCAGATTACTGAAAAGCGAATCGTAACGTCCTTTCTAGAGCAAGACAAACAAGGAAAATAAATACTACATACATACATACATAGCCTGCATACACAAATAATTATTGAACGTGAAAAATAAGGAAAAGGTAACATAACAAGAAGCTAAAATAAATTACTTGAGAAAAGCAGACAACATATTATATACCGCAAAATGAAAAACTAAAAATTCAGCCTGGAAAAGAGAGAAAAAATCCATCTTTGGTCATTCCTGACACGGTATCAGCTATAACTTTCATGGGGTTCAATATAACGCCGGCTAATAAGGAACTTCCCTTATTACTCGCCTTCTCCAACAAGATTAGCAAGCTAATGCCTCACTGAGCCCTGGGCCGGTATATGCAAACACTGCAGGACATATATATCACATCAAAAGCTATTCGAGTAGGAGAACTTAAAGTTCGAAAACGAACAAGATTCGCTGATGGCGCTAAGGACAAGGTTCCCAAAGGACAGAAATACGCTAATGTAACGAAAGCCTCCAAATCAAGGAGTTTAGTAAAACATAACGATGACTGGATGCTTTGCTGACAAAATAAATTGTCGTCACAGCACCCCCCGAGACCATCATGGAAAAGGGCACAAATTAGTATTGAATAAAAATAATGCGTAATCAGTTATAATACTTAAATGCTCCAGATTTCATTTCACGCTAGGAAAAATAAAACATGGTCAATGTGGATTTACACTGGAAACCATTAAGCAATGAACATGACACGACCGTAATAGTCTATTAGCAACGATGTGGTTTCATAAAGTTCAAAATAAATAAACTTGGGTCGTAGGAAATTAAGTTTCTCAGTACTTAGGCACGCTGGTAATGAATTTAATTTGAATCAAGTAACAGCGTGTGGAACTTGGGAGAGTTAAGACACCAACAACTTTACATTTCTAAGTCTCTCTCAATTCTGTAGCAATCGGGCAAAAAACAGTAGTATGCTGGCCATTATTTATTGGTATGACGACAATAGCAGAGAGAGAGAGAGAGACCACCTTAAAAAATAACAGACCCTAAAAAATTATTTCCGTTATATAACCTTTATGTCGGTGCTGAGCTAAAACAACGGGATTAGTTCTTTGAATATGGAAGTACTAAGTCAAAGAAATAATAGAAAATGAAAACGAAATACCAGGTCACAAAAACACACGTTCTGTTTTTTTTTTTTTTTTTTTTTGCATCCCGCTGACAACACAAGATCAAATAATCAACACGGGTGGCAAAATTGCAATTGCGTACGATCTTTCTTACGTGACAGCCTCAATACGATCAAATCTGATTTTAATCTTCCAACCAGTGACAAAATGTTGGATACGTGGCGCTAAAAGTTTGTCAGCAACATGCTCAAAAATGCCATAACGTGTTCAGCCGACAGCTTGAAGGAGCAAGTTTGAGGTATCTAAATGTGTCGGTTCTGAACTTGAGCGCTCCAAAACAACGAGATGTAGAACACATCCGGCAGAAACGGGACCAAACACACAAAAAATGCCTACCAGGGGACTCGTAAACATGAACCTTTCATCACAGTAAAGGTGCAGTCACACTAAGCTACATGCACATGTTTTAAAGTACGAAGGCAAAATACTTTTTTTCCAGAGAAGATTGATACAAGTTATGATCGTGATAAAGATCAAATAAAAACAACTGTGCATAAACATGTCGCCTTGTAAATTACCAAATGAAAATTCTGCGCGCAACAAACATGGAAGCGATGCACTCATAAAGATGCGAAAATGAGGCAATTCTGCGGTGTTCATGAGCGTGCTATTTGTTCTTCATTTACAGTTTAAATAAAAGGCTCAATTCTTTAAAGATGAAGTGCTAAAACTTATCTGTTAATATTTAAATATTTACTACCTTGACTGCCACCCTTAAATTAAATGTCCTATGAGTGTTCCAGAGGAGGCAAGAAGGTAGAGACGAAGACATAAATATGCTGTAACCCCTGAACCTCAATATACTCATTATGAAATTGCATCAATATAAATACCCCCACAAGGAACGTGGCAAGTACACAGATAACGACAATAACACCGCCATCATCACGCACTAAAAACGTCAACAATAATGCCAACCACGACAAAAACAAAGCGCCTTGCAAAAGGCACAAATAAAGTCGACCGACTGTTTTTAGCTCTGGATGACATCTAGTGGCAACGACCTAGAACCCTTGCCTAGTGTTCCAGATGACTCGGCCTCCAGAAATAAGCTCGCACCTGAAATGTCTGTCAATTAGGTAGCTTCACCAACCATTACATCAATGTCACTTGTAACAATGAAACGAAACGAAGTAAAATTTACCTTAAGTTTCTGAAAATAAAAAATTAATTGGTAATGAGAGAGAGAGAGAGAGAGAGAGAGAGAGAGAGAGAGAGAGAGAGAGAGAGAGAGAGAGAGAGAGGTCTCATACTGGTAAAGAGATAAAGCAAATATATGTGTGCATTGTATATGTACACTATTATGGAGTGACTTCATACAAAACAAGCAAGTGGAAAGTGAGAGTTGAACAGAAGGAAGGCCAAGGCTGGCTAAGGTACACGAAAAGCTACGCGTCTGTCGTCGCTAATCACGATCCAAGCCTTCCCTCACCTGAGCTTTCTACCTGCACGTCCGTCGAGGCGCTCTAGCCCATTCTTTTATATTTTGTCATTGTTGTTGTTTGTTGCCGAAGGAAAAAGAAAAAGAGAGAAACAGCCAGGAGTGAGCCCATACGACAAACAATGGTACAACACCAACATCTGTGAGTTTATTGATCATTGGCGCTCATACTCTCCGGCTCCAAGCTAAGCTGCATAACTACTGCTGGGACATGTTCCGAGACCAAATATTGCTGGTCAATTTCACGCTTCCTCCAGAAAGCTCGTGGTGCACATCCGCCATGGGTGTATGACGCAGAATTTCAATTTCACGGCTTTAATGGGGATTTCAGGTACTTTATGCTAGTGGTCATAAACATACCATATAAAAAGCAATGTGTATGTACACACTGAATCCACATTGCCTGTGTAACAACGATGGTCCGCGGGTTATGAACTCAACGTACAGACTTACTGTCATCCAAAACGGTGCAAGTCTCTTTCTCACCACTGGCCCCTAAATGGGTATGAAAAATGAAAAACCTTGGACTGATCTTTGGGACGGAATGCAACGTCTACGTCTCTGCCCTATCTTCAGGGTACACTCATTGTAATAACAACAATAATATTCATCATTCCAAGGAAACAAGCCCACAATATTCACATCGCAGATGTAACACAGAAAGGTACCAGAGTACACACCGATAACAACAGACAAGAAAAGAGAGCCCTGACAAAACTGGGCGCATCTGTAACATTTCTCACGCGAGTACCACTGCAGTCTCATTCTCCCAGCCATGACGTTAATTCCTGTAGAACAGTAAATACAGGTCCCATTTTAGTCTTCAAGCAAGAACATTCTTTGTCAAAATATCATCACAAATATAATTGCGAGATGAATCATTCGCCTGAATCACAACGAAAAGCACGCACCCATACTTTTGTAAAATAAAGAAAAATTAATATATTTTCATATCCGTGGACATAATCATTAGTCTAAAATACAATCCCATAAAAACAACTGAAAAATTCCAAAGAATAACCTAAACAGAATAGTCAAAGAAGTACGGTAGGTTAATTCAACGAAGCCAAGCTAATAACATATTTAATACAGTAGCCTACTTGAATATTTTTCTTTGTATATTCATAAAGCGCTTTAAAAATACGGTCCTTTTATGAGGGTGCAAAATATTCGAGACATTTTATTCCTAATAAAGAACACTGAAGACCTGACAAAAGTACAAAAACAAACACTCACATTTTATACATACATAAATATGCATACATACATACATACATACATATATATATATATACGTATGTATGTAAGTATATATGTATATGTATATATATACATATGTATATATATATATATATATATATATGATCTATATATGCAGAAATTTATTTCTGTAAAATACATGGTCATGTGTTCATTATTTCCATCATATCTCACGGTGAAGGAGTAATTCGAATGAAGTGCTAGCGACTGACACTCTGAAGGGTCGGGAAGTTGGGTAAAATTCGTTGGTATGTCAAGCTTAAGAAGCCTGGCCGGGAAAAACCTCTGGTAAGGAGTACATAGGTTCCAACTTCTTTTATGACCTTGGTTGGTCAGCCACTACTGCCTCAACCTGTTACTCGGGAGACCGAGGTTCATTCCCTGTGTGAGGCAGAAATTTATTTCTGTGAAACATGTGCTCATGTGTTCATTATTTCCATATATATTTATTTGTATATATACATGTTAGTTTTCGTTTATTCTAAACTGTGAAATTTGTGTCAAATTATCCTTTAGAACCTTTGTCTTTAATGAATTTTTTGTGCTTGCCTATAAATTTTGGATGCTCTTTCCTATATGTAGAACTAACGTAGCTCTAACGAAAGCCAAGCAACAGAACAGCAGTTTGTTTTTATCCCTTACAACAGCTTCGAAGACAAGAAGAAATAGAAACTGAAGTGTTTACCAGACAGGTATGGATGCCGCATATGCATTAACTGTTGATATATATATATATATATATATATATATATATATATATATATATATATATATATATATATATATATATATATATATTATATATATATTGTATATTATACATACAAATATATATAATACATATATTTAATAAATTATATATATGTATATACATAAATATGTACACATGTATATTTATGTCTGTATTATAAATATACATAAATATATGCATATGTATACATACAGATAAACAGACAAATAGATAGATATGAATCTACAAGCTCGTTGATATTTACAAACCACAACGTTTATAAATAATGAGTGTTTCTAAAAGCTATGTATGAGCACTTTCTTAATCTAATCTTTCTCTCTCTCAAACGGAGTCTGTGTGGATGAGATAACAACTTTCAAATATAATTTAACGATGGCTAAGAAAAGAAATAATTAAAAGTGTATTTGCGGTGCAGCGAGGATCGTTATATCTGACAGAGGGGCTATGTACTTAACAATGTTTCCCACCCACCGGAATGAAAACCTTTTTTCATATTTTCCTTTGACGGCTGTTATTTTTACATTAAAATTCAGGGTAATAACACTCTGGTACGGCATTTCATTTTAATGAGCGTATATATCGTAAATGGCAATTACAATTCCACCAGCTCTTTCAAAAGCTAAATTTCCAACGAGACAAGCAATGGAAAAAAGGCAATGTGTCTTTTGCTTGTTTCATGTGAATTAACACTCTTTCTTTCATCGAACTCTTTCACAATTACTTGTTACATATTCATATTTTTCCTTGGTCATCAGTTTCCCCTTCTCCTTCTCCCAACATTAGGTTTATGAGGTTAATGATTTTACATGAGATGAGTTTGAGTCTTCTTCAATAATAATAATAATAATAATAATATAATATATCCGTATACACTCAGTCAAGTATTTCAGGCCCAAGAAAAAGTAGGGAATAAAGGATACGGACTAAATATAATTTGCGTTATATATAAGAAATCCCGACAATTTTGCTTCACTCATGCATTTACACATGATGAGGCAGGCGAAATGTAAGAGCTCCATTACAGTACGGGGTCGCCCTTAGCTGAATGAAACTTGCACATGACGCCGAGATGAAATGAAATGCCTAATAGCAAAGAATCGAAGAAAAATCTGCAACTTTCTAATTACTAGTCGATAGAAGCGTAGGAATTATAAGAGTGGAAAGAAAACGTTTACATTTTAAAAACAATCAGAATGACGTCCACTGTAATATAATAACGTTGACTTAGGGATTGATATTATTTGAAGTGTGGGTAAACAGAGAAGGAGCCTGCTGTGGGCGACCTTTTAGGAGCATGATTACAATATACGAGACCATAACCTCGCCAGAGTCCCGTGTTAAAAAGTCGCCCTCATTACTGGAAAGAGCATTTTCTCACTTGGTGTGAAAAAGTGTATATTTCTTCCGCGTCTTTAAATACATATCAATACCCATTTTCCTGTGTTTGTATATATGTATGCGATGACCACTTTCAATTGTTGTGTATATATGGACAACCATACATACATGTGTAATATATGTATATATATATATATATATATATATATATATATATATATATATATATATATAATCAGTAAGCTACTAACGTCCTTTCATATCCATATATATATATATATATATATATATATATACCTCAGTAAATAATAACATTTTCATATCCAATTCGTTCTACCGAAATAATAATTTTTTTAGTTTTTTTTTTAGTTGATAATAAGTTCGTCCTCCCGTGGGCTCGAACCAGCGAAGGACAAGAACTCAGGACTACAGTGGACGCCTTAAGCCACACGGCCAGCAAGTGAGGTATAAGTGGATATCGGCTCACATCTACAAATCCCCGTCGAACTCGGGTGTTTGTATTTAGAGCCGATATCCACCCACCTCTGCCATGTTGACCATGTAGTGCGTTTGTCGCACGCAGCCATATTATGACTTTTTATCACATCACCGTGATTCATATACAATCAGTAGGCTACAAACGTCCTTTAATATCCAATTCGCTCTACCTCGGAAATAATATATTTTCATATATGGTCAACATGGCAGAGGTGGGTGGATATCGGCTCTAAATACAAACACCCGAGTTCGACGGGGATCTGTAGATGTGAGCCGATATCCACTTATACCTCACTTGCTGGCCGTGTGGTTTAAGGCATCCACTGTAGTCCTGAGTTCTTGTCCTTTGCTGGTTCGAGCCCACGGGACGACGAAATTATCAACTAAAAAAAAAAAAAAAATTCCCCTTCGGTAACATATATGAAAATATATTATTTCCGAGGTAATGGTAAAATTGAAGATTATTACCTTTAAGTGTTCTAGCAGATCATGTAAAAATAACCGGAAATGACTGATATTAGTGTCTATTCCATAGTTTTCAAGGTCGTTGAGATGAACAGTGACACTCGCGATGCCCTTTAAGTCGAAGTTCAGCAGCTTTAGGAATGGTGGGTGAGAAGGGGTAAAAAATAAAATGTCAAAAATGCTGGGCAATGTAATTGAAGCAACTATCTTAACAGGCAAAGGAGAGAATGAGAGTGAGAGAGCGCGAGAGAGTGAGAAGGAGAGGAGGTGAGAGAGAGAGTAGAGTGGTGTCGGGAGAGAGAGAGAGAGAGAGAGAGAGAGAGAGAGAGAGAGAGAGAGAGAGTTTATCGGTTGCCATTCAGAGTTTTCCTGGGCAGCACCAGGTTGTCAGCTAGTATATATAAGTATATATAATGTATATATATATATATATATATATATATATATATATATATATATATATACACACACACATATGTATATTTATAATACTACACACACACACACATATATATATATATATAATATATGTAGAGGGAGAGAGAGATAGATATATATAAATAAATAAACATATTGGTCACTTTTTACCAGATAGCCTATGTATGTAATTGTAATTGTAATAACCACAATGCCCTCTGAACTTCTCGAATTCATCACACTTCTTAGATACGCTTGTCACTATAAAGCCTTGGATCCAAATACAAGAAGATGAAGAATTCTTAAGCCGGTAACATGATTCGAACCCGCATCGAGAGTATCAAAGTCTCAAAAACGAGGTCGGGGTTCGAATCCTGCTACGGACAACAGAATCACAAGAATCACTTCATATCCTTGCATTTGGATCTAAGGCTCTGTAGTGACAAGAGGATCCTAGAAGGGTGATGAATTCGAGAAGTAAAGATGGTACTGTGGTTATTATAATTACACACACACACACACACACACACACATATATATATATATATATATATATATATATATATATATATATATATATATATATATATATATATATATATATATATATATTATATATATATATATATATATTATATATGTGTGTGTGTGTATGTATGGGCATAAAGTACAAAGTCAACTAACCGAACAAACTACTTTATATTCTATATACACTGAGAAGAAAACATATTAAATTGAAATATATGACATGTTCCTAGACAAACACTCTTGCCTTCCTTTGACAGCTGAATTAATTGATTCAGTCTCACGTCTGGCCTGTTTGGCGTTACCGTAAGCAGGAGTATTAATCATACAACATTCCACTATTATTATTATTATTATTATTATTATTATTATTATTATTATTATTATTATTATTATTATTATTATATTATTATCAATAATGTCCAACCATTCTTATACAACAATGAGAGAGGTTGAACTTGTTACGGTACCATCCGCTGAAAGGAATGCCCATTTGTAATGGAAAAAAGACAAATAAAGCGAAAAAATAATCATTAATTGAAAATTCTATGCAACCTAGCGTCGCAGTGATTATGGTCATCGACGCCGTTCACCTTTGTTAACAACGCCATACGTCAAATTTTCCGTTCACGAAGTCACATGAAGCCAAACATTTGATACTTGCACTGCATGGTAGGAACAGGTAACACAACCACAGACATTTCACTGTCACTGGGCTGATGCATTCATTACCCGCATATAAAGGGCCCAATTTGCCACCTGTCACGGCCACCAACAACAAACACTACAAAATGACTCCTGCCCAATACTAAAGTGGGAGGCAACGCAGCTCAAAGCAAATACTCGACATTAACATGACATCTCTCTTAAAACTGAAGCCATCCAGAAGTCAGCGCCCTTCAGCCAAATCATTTGGTTCAGAAGCAACTGTTTTACCCAAAAAGGCGCAACAGGAGACGTCTAAATCCCAAGAGTCAATATAAAGTCACGCCAACTCACTCCTCAACATGGCCATGCATCAGTCGTGTGAGATGAACTGCCTTTGAAAACGTGTCTATAATAAACGGAATACTTCTCTTTCTACGGTTTTCATTTTTCATTCTTTTCTCCAGAGCACTTCCGTCTTTCCACGAGAACAAAAGTCTTGACTGCTTGATTCTTCTTGAAACCCATAATATAATGTAAGTTGAAAAGCTCCAACATAAAGAATAAAAGTGCGATTACATATATTGCAGAAATGTGCGCACGTAATCGAAATAATGATAATACTGGTGTAGTGTGTGTGTGCGTCTTTACATTTATATGTTCATGAATACAAAAATAAATACACAAAATTACACATACATGATACATATATAAATGTGTGTGTGTGTGTGCGTCTGTAAAGAGAGAGAGAGAGAGAGAGAGAGAGAGAGAGAGAGAGAGAGAGAGAGAGAGAGAGAGAGAGAGTATTAGAAGATGAATAAGTAAATATGCCTCAGCGTTAGAAAGATATCTCCGTTCAGTGTTTAACTTCTCGCTAAAGCAATTTTCAAGTTTGATGTGAGTTATCTCCTCCTCTTACCCCTTGCCCTTCCTTGCTGAGAGGTAGAATAAAGTTCCTTATCTATGGTTTTGTTCAAGGCACTGTAACTACTAACAGGGTTTGCTATGTCTAAAAAATGTTTTCTCAGTTGTAAAAATTATTTTACCATTTATCGGGACATACAATTTTCAAAACACTAACATCGTGTGTATAGTGTTTGGTTACTGTTATCGCTATGGAAATGAAAGCAAATAATGAGTCAAAGTGGGCTGTAGTCTATAGCTATCCATACCTCCCTTACAATAATATCCACAGGCCAGAAGAATACGAGACTTCTTGGCGAATTGCACAGGCCGGTCATCGTGCAATTGGCTACGCTAAACTTCGACGAGCTTACTGTAGAACGCAGACTGATCATGTCATTTTGCTTATTCATCTGCTTCTGCTCCTACTTAGACTCACTCACGGGGAGAAATTAAATCGTGTCACGTACTTCCCTGGGTCACCCAAGCCACATCATTCCTCAGATCACGCGTAGGACGACCTCGGGACTCAACTATACCCATAACTCTGTTTATGCTAATAGCTAAAATCCAAAACGCTGTAAGGACATACTTGGTCTCCTGCTAATACTCGAAGGCTTGGTACAATATGTATATTCTCCAACATGTCTCAACTATTAATTTAAACGTCGAAAATTCTACGCAGTCGCTGTGACTCTACAAAATATCAATCATTTCGTCAGAAAAATTGATTCATGTACCACAGCTTATCAACGAAATCCAGTGACAAATACTCTTTACAATACTTTTACCTTATATTCTTACGCCTACAAACCTGAGCTTCCTGAGCTTTCTGGGCAGTGTTGGTCACTGCAACCTACGTCCAGCCCCACAGGTGCTGCTTCGAACCATTTATGGGTAGGACGATGATAAAGTACATGATAAAGTACATGACAAAGTACATGCAACATTAATGGTTTATTTATGGCTTAATATTTGAAATATAAAAATTTCAAGAGCAAAATTACCAAACTATATATATATATATATATATATATATATATATATATATATATATATATATATATATATATATATATATATATATATATATATATATAAGGTATATATACACATTATGTATATGTATATGTATATATAATAGAAAATATACATATATAATACATATATACATTTACATACATATATGTATATATTATAGACAGTACATATATAAATGTATAGGCTAACTGAATCACGAAGATATGGAATGTGATGAATGTATAAATAAAGGCAAATGCCACGAAGGGAAAGTGAAGCAATGGAGTGGTTGCTAGACCTTTCGATACACGGTCCTTTACTGGCAGACTGGTGAGAAATATTAAAATAAGTTTACAATAAAGCTCGTCTGATTAACAGATAACATGCAGATTTCCCAGAGGATGGGGATTATGAAGGAATAGATTCACCTGGAATCCAACACAGTTGAAGAATTTGTGGACCTACCAAAACAAAGGTAAATCTTTGAGAGGTTTTACAAAAGATAAGGCCCAACGGCTCGGAAACAGGGAGGAGTCAATTACAGGATTATACAGTGGAAGAGACTGACCAACAAAAATGACCTTGGAATGAATAAGCTGATTGCATATGTTTATAAAAGAACACTTAATATATTCTCCTTTTGGTAAACGATAACAACTTGTGCAAAATGAACATTTTCAAAAAACTATTAAACATACGAATACATAGATAATACATATGGTAACTAATTAGTAATTAAGTCAGTGATTTTATCTTTAATGTCATTCTTGAACATTTTACTAATACAGAGGTCCAAATAATACAATGCAGGGCTAAGGTTAAAATTACAGCAGAAATTAATCTTTCGATCTGGCAATCACTGAACTGTCAGTCCAATTTACCCTGTGAGAGTTTTCACTTAAGTGAATGAATATTGGATCGTATGTTTGGCCAGTTTTGACAGAATACTTATGCTGTTTAATTCTCACTTCTAAATCTTTAGTAGAGCAGTCCAAGCATGGAATTTTACATATTATTTTGTTGCTTTCCTTGGGGCTATTTTTTATTTACATACCTTTTAGTGTGTTATCACAGGAAAAAAATAGGTTGGCATTAAAAGATTTTAACAATGATTCTATGGTTTCAAAACCACTAAAATAAGCAGGCTAAGAATGTTCTTAGGGGTTTCATTCTCCATGTTACTTTCCCTATAAAATTTTTTTATGGGCTTTATTACGGCAAATATCTAGTATATGTGAGGGGTAACATAAACTTATCCCTATTTTTCTTATGCATTCGATTTCTTGATCCAAATACTGGGTAATGACAATGTGCAATGCTCGTAAAATCATAGAGGAAAACATGGATATTTTCATATTAAGGTGGCCTGAATAGAAATGGACAAAGTAAAGTAAGTATACCTTAGTTTAACCAGACCACTGGGTTGATTAACAGCTCTCCTAGGGATGGCCCGAAGGATTAGACTTATTTTACGTGGCTAAGAACCAATTGGTTACGTAGCAACGGGACCTACAGCTTATTGTGGAATCCGAACCACATTATACCAAGAAATGAATTTCTATCGCCAGAAATAAATTCCTCTAATTCTTCATTGGCCGGCCGGAGACTCGAACTCGGGCCTAGCAGAGTGCTAGCCGGGGAAATGGACATAAGTTAAGGTGCTAGTTGGTTTCCCATAAATACTGAATTTGCATTGAAATGGTTCTCTGTGCATCAAAACTTCTAAGAAAGGGAGGCAATTGTCTTTTTCTAATTCTAAGGTATATTTAAAGGATGGTACCTGGTTATTCAAGTTAGAGAGTAGGCTAAATCGTTTGCATCAATACCAGCAGGCAAAACAGCTAAAATATCATCAACATAATATCTATATCACTTTAAAAGAATATAAATGATATTAGGTAAATATCGTTTTTTCAAAGAATTCCATATACAAGTTTGAGAGGAGTGGCGACAAAGGGTTGCCCATTGCCATACCAAATATTTGTTGGAAGAATACACCCTTGAATATAAACTTACAATCACAAATTCAAAACCTGGCGAGTGAAATAATGACTTACAGGTAGAGTTAATTCATGATGGATTAGTTCGTTACTAAGATATTCTAAAATAGAATCTATAAGGACTTTAGCAAAAAGAGAACAAACATCAAAACTAACAAATCTATCAGTGGGGTAAAAGGTGATTTTGTTTAATTTATCAACTAAATCTAGTGAATTATATATGTGAAATCGGAGATAGTTCCAAGCAACAGGGACAAGAGCTTGGTAACATATTTTGAAAGTTTATATATTGAGCCAACAGTGCTGATAATAGGCCGCACTGGATTATCTTCTTTGTGCGTTTTTACTCACTAGTACAAGACCTTATAGATTTTATTTTAGAGTATCTTAGTAATAAATAAATTTTGTCAACAATGCTTAAGCCGCCTTCCCACGTCAGCGATCTTTACCAACACTAAAGTTCCCTAACATTTATTTACTCTATATATATATATATATATATATATATATATATATATATATATATATATATATATATATATATAATATACATGTATGTCTGTATGTATATGTATACATATATCAGTGTCTCAAAGTGTGTAGTGTGTATATATATATATATATATATATATATATATATATATATATATATATATATATATATATATATATATATATATATATAAATGTTTCAGTCATCTTTGTCTATATTTCTCCTCAGTTTCATTTCATCAATTCACGTTTATTCTAGAGGATATGATAAGTAAAAACAATTGATAAAACACATCTTTACATCAGAACCTACCAACCATTAAATCTTGAAGAGAAGCTCAAGCCTAAATATCTCCAGAAATGTTGGCATCTTATTCCAAGCTATTTGCAGACACCCACAAGCAAACTAAAAGGCGAGAGAGAGGAAAAATCCCCTGCCACAACTACCGTTTGCTAACATCACTTTTGGTGGTACACAAAACTACTTCTGTCAATGCAATGTCGCATTCATTTCAGATATACGAAACGATTCTATTCCCCTATTCCCTGGATTCAGAAATACGGTTACACTGTTTTCGTATTTCTTACACATTTTTTTATTCTCATTTACTTCCTCTTTATCAGTTTTTAAGAAATGTAAATATAAATGCCAAGTATTAAGATTATAAATACTGAAGTGCATACATTAGTCAAGTAAACACTAATTATCAACTAATTATGAATATACAGCAAATTCTCCCATGAACAGTGGGACAGGAAATGTGATGGACCTAATATTAAGTCATCATCATTGCCATTATTATTATTATTATTATTATTATTATTATTATTATTATTATTATTATTATTATTATCGATCGAACATTTAGCTGAAAGTTGAGTTGGTAGGCAAATCACGCTATGGCAGACACATCAAACAGCGATCTATCTTAAGTGACCCAGCCGCCCCTCTCCCCCCTCCCTCCTCTCTCTCTCTCTCTCTCTCTCTCTCTCTCTCACTCCCTTCCCCAGCAACTAAACATTTTTAATTTATAAAACCTCAGTGCCACCAGACCTCATTGCCTTCCACGTAAGCAACAAGGAAATAAGTTGCTTGAATACTTAGATAAGACTCTGGCAAAAATTCTCCGAAACTTCGCTATCAGAGTGTGTCCAACTTCCAGCAGCCAACTATCCGCTGATGCTCAGTTTTAAACTCTCTTCTCATGAACTACGCCTTTAATAGATTTCCTAAAGGAAGTAACTCTTCTTCCGCAAAAATACCCTATGAATGTATGACGAGAGAGAGAGAGAGAGAGAGAGAGAGAGAGAGAGAGAGAGAGAGAGAGAGAGAGAGAGAGAGAGAGCAACTACGCGTAATTGTAACGTAACTTATAGGGGCTGATATGTGTGTGTGTATGTATGTAGTTATATATATATATATATATATATATATATATATATATATATATTTATATATATATATATATATATATATATATATATATGTATACACACACACGTATACATAAATATATATACACACATATGTGTGTGTGAGGCTCCACAGTACGCTTCAGGTATAAAATCTCAACACAGATAAAAGTTAAAAAGAAAAAGACACAAATATGCCTAAAATCCTTGAAATCTTGACAAGAAGCATTTCTGCATACAAATAATAAGCGTCTTATACGGAAAACAAACGTTCCAGGAAATAACTTCAATATAAATTCATACACGTATGTTGACAATACCTACATTTTTACGTAAAACTAATGCGCGCCAACTATTCCCTTTACGAAAGCATTCAAGAAACCATTATAAGATAATTTATTTGATGCATTTCTCATTTTGACGTACGCTCATGCCGCACTTTATGTAGCTGGGGCTCCAAATTCAATTCTCAAATCTGGATGGATGCCCTGAGAGAGAGAGAGAGAGAGAGAGAGAGAGAGAGAGAGAGAGAGAGAGAGAGAGAGAGAGAGAGAAGAAATGCAATTTTTTTCCTTCACAAAGACAATGTTTCAGTTGGGGAATGTTTTCTTCTAGTCACTAAATTTAGGAACGATTCCTGCCATTCTCCATACACCCACAAAGCCGTAATATCAGGAAAATTTCTCAGTTTTTGTTAGTCCAGTAACCAGCTCTCCTTGGCTTTATAAATTAGGGAACACTGCAAAACATATGGGTGTGTAAAAAAAAAAATCCAAAAACGACACAATCTTTGAGGACAGCAGTTAATATAGTATATGTAATTAAACTTAAGCATGAAGAAAAATGGCCAGAAGCACACAATTACTTGCTAGAGCTGTAACAAGTTACCTCCTAAGTAAAAAAATCAACAAAGGAAGTCACAGCAACGACACCTCTTAAAACATTAGATTCGAGGTACTTCACCTGCAGAAACAGTAACCTGCCTCACAACTAGATAACTGATTCCCAGCCTAGGTCAACAGAGGCACTCTGGAATATTAAGGAACGAGTCTTTATGCCCCTCCTCGTCTCCTTCGAGATTCTACACAGGTCATTCAGTTGTCTGACTGACGGACTACCACCGTTGCTATAGATTTTAATAACAGACGCATATTAAAATTTCTTGACAAACATTTTCAAAATTCTTACTGAACCCAATCTACGTCTACTGCTAATGCTAGCTTACGAACTGACACGGCTAGGCCTAGTTTGTTTCATAAGATGACATGGCCAAGTATCCAGAACACTCAAAACCTGAGATAATCTGAGAATTCAACTATATTTTTATCATACATTATGAACTATTTCATGGATGCGGAGACAAAACAATAGAAAGGAAGTGATTTATGGAATTATTTTTTAAAAGTTTGGCTATAAAGCCAAGCAGTGGGGCACTTTCAGCCATTCGGCACATAATGCAGCGAAAAGTGGGAGATGGCGGGCTGTACAAAAAGACAGAAGAAAGGAACTGAGAACCGAGATAAAGGGAAAGGCTAGAAATCGACTGAGTCGAGGGGCAGAAGGGACCCTAAAAACAACCTTTAGTATTGCTTACGGTGCACTACTGACGGCGCTACTCCCCTACGGGAGTTGACAGAATCATTCTTAGTAGCTGTATTAAGCCTAGCAAATTTACGGAATTACCATTCAGACAGATTCCCACAAAGACAGAAAACACATTGAAATTACTAATAAACAAAGGAAAGGGGCTTGGTGATGAAACAAGAAGATACGGGGTTGAATCGTCTTCAAAAGCATGAACATTTGATGTGATATAAATAAGAAGAAAAGTTGGTAATAGACATATTCCTACAGAGTACACCTAAAAATGGAGGAAGGTGGAGATATCTTGGGGGTTGAAAAGCTAGAAAACACAACAGAGGGAGAAAATCACCACAACTATGTCGGGGTAACAGCTTTACGCCAGATAACAAAATTCAGATAGTAAGATAAGGTTCTTCGTAGATTTTACCTTATACGAAGGTAAAATATTCTACCTCATTACTGAAATGCCAGCTTAATAATTTTCAAATATAAAAAACCAGCCTTCGGTTTATACCATATTCTCCTCGTCCGCCCCATGACCTTTATGAACAGAAAAAAAATAGAAAATACTTATGCTCCGCACTAGTAACAGGTTTGACGTTCAGAAAATATAAGCGAAGGAGACAGAACGGAAACATTTATCATTAACAAGAAAAATGGGGTGGGGGAGATAAGTGAAACTTCAGACGTTTGCGAAGTGTTTCACAATGAAGTCAAAGTCTCCAACCTCAAGGATGGATACAATCCTTCACGACAGAGGAGAATGTCATTCCCAGAAGCCGTAGCTTCGAATCGTTCCATGTGCAAGAGAGAAAATATTTCTCCTCTGAGACACGTCCAGATTCAACTGATGGCCAAACATTTTTCACATATCACTTTCACCGAAATAGCATTCAGCCATTTATGATCATCAGGAACGGCCTACCTTAAACCAAAGCCCGAAGAAAGATGAGAGCGCAGAAAGACCAGTTACGGGTTCATTAGTAGATAGACATTCCGTTTTCCCAAGCAATAATTATAAGCAGACCTAATAATAACCTAATGATAGCATAAACAATATATGTTATTTAAACAACAGTTAGCCGTTCTACTGCAGTGTACTGAATCTAATATTAATCCGAATGTTTAAACAGGATGGTGCCCCAAAGTAAAGAAAACATCAAACTGTTCTGATAACGATTAACAAACTACATATTTCGCAACAAGGAAATTAAAATCAAGGCACGATCAACCACATTTTATTATACATTTTGTAACAAAAAGCCTGGGTGAAGATGAAAAACTTGATGAATATGGTAATAAGACCCTACAGACTAAGCCTATGTTTTCTCCCTCAAGAAGATCTAAGGACAGGCCTGGCCGACGACCCTACCGCCTAGAGCCCGAAAGATAAGCTAAGAGACAAAAATAACCAGAATCCGTTCATTGGCAAACTCGTTGGAAAACTCAATAAGAGATGCCATTAGGTTCCTAGGCTCTGTTACATCTCACCGAAATGCGGTAATTGTTCTTCCGCGGTCTTTTGAGAGATAAAGAAGGGTGTAAATGAGAGAGAGAGAGAGAGAGAGAGAGAGAGAGAGAGAGAGAGAGAGAGAGAGAGAGAGAAACTGTGGATACGAGTTAGATATAAATAAAAGAGAAAGTAACTGAAAAGCCACTTAGCAGAACCATCACCTCTAGGAGAGGGAACCAACAAAAAAAAGATACCGCTGTTTTATTGTGGCCACTATTCGAAGGTATATACACTACTGCTTCGAGGTGTTAGTCAATTCAAAATAAGAATAATATTAATTGGGATTGGCTACCCACAACATATGACTTAAAAGAGTCTGTTTTTAAACATTTTGTACGGCTTCATAAAGCTTTCAGTACATATTGGTCATTGCTTCTTATAGCAGTACCTCTATAATTAACTGTAAAAACAACAACTGAACCGAAACCACCATACCGGAATTGGATTCATTACTATTATTATTAATTATTACTTTTATTATAATTTCGGCGCTGTCGATACGACAATAAATCAACAGCCAAAGATCGAGTGACCAAAGGCTTCCTAAAGAATGTTTCCCATCGCATTAATTTGTTGATTCAACTCCCGAACGCCATTCACTACGCAAAGGTTCAAAGTTACAGTTCTTATTCTCTGACGGCCTTGTTCTAACCGGTTTCAGAACAATGGGGCATTTAAACCCCACACTCGACAAAATCTGTATTCTTCGGGGCACAGTTACTAAATACTTTATAGATTTCGTAACACCTCTGTTTATATAATTTAATTTGATTATCCTGTTCTCATCATCAACATCATAATTATTATGTGTTAATAATGGGATTCCCTTAGACCAATGGCCAAAGCTACCTTCTCTAAATCTCCTGATCGAAGCGTTTTATTAAATTCTCTCTCTCTCTCTCTCTCTCTCTCTCTCTCTCTCTCTCTCTCTCTCTTCTATAGACGTCTTCCCCTACAATTAATAAAATTTTTCATTCCAAAAAATTTTACGACACTGTTTACACATTAAGCTTTCTTTTGCTAAAATTCGTGTTATCAACAAGGCGTGAGTTTTGATGACGATAAATGCATTGAACTAAATCCCCATATACACTAGCACATTTCTACCGCCAAGCATCAGTCCTTCCGTTAACGACTTGGAAAAGAAGTCGAAACCGGTCAGGACCTACACCAAATCTCTATTTTGTTTCACCTCTGGTGATATTTGTTAAACAAATCACGTGTTAATGATATTACAATCATATACACATACGCATATATATATATTATATATAATGTATGTATGTATGTACAGTATATACATACATATATATAGGCCTATATAATTTATATATATATATATATATATATATATATATATATATATATATATTGGGAAAGGGAGCTTTTATTTACTCATTCAAATTCAGAGACTGTTATTAGTGGTTCTAAAATCTTACTCTCCACCATGAAGGTTCCTCGTAATCATTAATGGTTGTAAAGATAAGTCATTATAAGTTTGTTACTTTAATGACAAAAGAATTTACATAAAAATATAAAATGCAGAACAAGTACAATGTAAGCACTGTAAAGGTTATTTACATATATGTTCACAACATCATGAACAAACTGACAATTTCCAGATATATTCTCCTTTTCATTTAGGACGTCGTTCATACTTCTTAAGTTAAGGACCATCTTACTCACGAAAAATGGGCGTTCAATAACACACAAGTAACGCGTGCCGTTCAGCCGGTAAACTTGTGCTGTGTTCTGTAGGCGTGCGGCTCCACCTACTTGCTTCTGTTCCGACATTGCGCTACATTCATCTTTTTCGTGTGAACGACACACGTTGATACTCGGGAATGGACTATTGGCTCTGTACAAACGGTGTACTTTCATGTCTGTATCGAAACCCATCAAAAATGTACACAATTCAATAGCACCATCGTTACGAGTTTGGCTTTCTATGCCTTAGATCATTACCATTTGTTCAGTTATTTTTTGAGAAAGTTTGTTAACATGTCCCTAGTTATTATATATATGTATATATATAATATTTATATATATACTTATCTATATATATACACTGTACATATATATATATATATATATATATATATATACTGTACATATATATATATATATATATATATATATATATATATATATATATATATATATGTGTGTGTGTGTGTGTGTGTGTGTGTGTGTGTGTGTGTGTGTGTATGAGCAAATCCTTGCACGGAGGCTGTTTGACACCTTACTGGTGTTTTCTGACTTGTTCCGTATGAGTATATTTTAAACCTGAGCAGTAACAATAATAACGGCAATTTTCTTGACCTTATTAATTCCCTCGTCAACTTCAAGGGTGCGCTCACGTGCAGCCCTCTCCACACAACCTTTCTTCATTCGAAAAAAAAAGACTTTCGAACATTGTGCTGGTATTCCCTTTCATTCTACTCTCATACTGCCAGTTACCATTATTCTTTTAATTATCCATTATTTCATTTTATCAATGTACAGAATCAATCATTTCACAAGTCCATACATGTTCATATTTCTTTTATTGCCCGCAATAATTTTCAAACTCCTTTTCCCTTTAACTCGTCAGTTAAAACATATCTTACACGCTCGTTTTTCTTCATTCTTTTATCAACATGCGACATTCCAAACTTCCCTGCATATTACTCGTCTCAAATTCTGAGTATTCATCACAACCAAAGATAGGCAAAAACAAACACACGCAGACACTTAACACACACACACACACCTATAATAGAACGCGTTACATCATTTTGTCAAATCATGACTACGGGACTACGAATATTCGGGGAGGGCGAAAAGGGAATCCCCATCATCGCAGCACAGCGGCGATCACTTCAAGATTCCCCGGGAACTTAGCACTTCTTCACTTCCTTTAAGGTTATCGAGATAAACGCATCCGGCTGAAGATGCTTATTGTTACAATGCACCAAGAGCTTCGAGCGAACTGTATAAAATACCGTCACGATTAGAGTGAGAGAGAAATCTGAAATGTTGCTACAGGAAAATCTTTTGTCTCAAATTCTGTGACCGTGAAAGCCAACCATGGAAGTCATCTAAACTTTGAAAAGGCATTAACAAATGCTGTTACTCTCTCCTCGGGTTTCATTTTCGAACGCGTAACACAAGCGAATCGACGACCCTGTCGTAAGCGGATAATGCGAATAAATGGTAATTCCCCCATCCTGATTCGAGATGCCGGGCTTGACAATGGCATTGGAATTCCATCATTAAGCATTCTGATCGAGTAGCAACAACACAAGGACACATGAATACACCCCCTCCTTCACACACGAGCACATAAAAAACTAATATATGTATATATGATATACAGTAGCCTATATATACACTGTATATATATATATATATATATATATATATATATATATATAATATATATATAATTTATATACAATATGATATATAATTATATATACAATATATAATATATATACACAAAATGTCATATCACAAAACAGAACAAACAAAAATATACAAAGAATGAGGTACGAACGCTCTGACACAACATACTTTAATTTACAAGTTATCCACATCGAAACCTCTAATTTGTAACATATATGAATCCTATTGGGGAGCTGTTTCTCACACAATAATAACCTTAAAGGAATTATCTTGAAATTGCAGAGAGAGAGAGAGGGAAAGAATGCTTACAGAACGTGTAGTGAATTGGTGGAAACCGGAAAAGTCTAAAAACCAGACATAACAGGCGGCAACAAAATGTAACCAGAGCAAGAGTCTTCAAAACATCAACGCGAGAATATAGGTCAAGTCTAATGGTTATTGGCAGTCCATCAAAGCACTATAGAGGGCAACGAAATAATTTTCATAAAGAGTATACACTTTCCTTGCCATTTCTATTAGAATAATGATCAATTTTCGTACTACGACTTTTGCTGTTTTTCGGGGCTTGGGGTAATACGTCAACCGTACTAGATATGTCACCGCAACTTGTTTCACCGTTCCTTTAAATCTGGCAGTCAACCTCTGCATATATTTTTACACAGTACACTAATTTTTTTCGGTTGTTCCAATAGTCATGAGTGATAGCGACTATCAGTCATTTGGCACGACTGCTACAGCCCGCTAAGCAATGATTTTTGAGCACGAATTCTCCTACACAGCCACAGGACGCAAAGACGTTAAGAAACAGCAAGTTATAAATTTCTTCCACTGCTTCTTCTATCCTCTCGATGCTGTCAGAATTCAGATGACCACTATACATGTCTCTTCTCATACACACCCCTGAAACTATAGTCCCTTTTTTACCGCAATTCTCTACGAACACAGCCATATTTGCATCATCCCTCGTCCCCATTTAAACCGTCTTCGTCCCATGAAAATGGAAGTGAGAGGGATGAAATGACTAACCTTATGATTAGATCCAAGAGTAGAACGAGTGTAGCGAGAGCGGATTTATAACTAGCGATCCCTAGACTTTCACCACGTAAGAACCACTGGCAGCTGAGAGCAGACGACACACGCACTCTCCCGCGCTTTCCCAAGACCTCCACCGCGCAGGCGCAGGGAGGAAGCCATGCTAGCCGAGACCTAAGGAGAGGCCGACACTAGGTCATCTTCATTTTATTTATATTTCTACGTTACATGGTTTCATTGGATTGTATTCCCAGTAAATGACGGTGGGGATTGGTGTGCATATTACTGAAATACACTCATTTTCTCATCAGCTGCGATAATTCGCGTGAGACTTGCAAACAAAAACGAAGCTGAGAGAGGTGCAATGAATGGAACATCCCAGAATGATCTAAAAATAAGGAAACTGCAGATTATTCTGTTGTTGCTAACATAAATGCAGCTGCCATGTCCATGTCTAGAAAAGGCGATTAACCGTGACAAGTGAAGCATACGAACTCGTTCCCGGCTGTGGAATTAACTTCTTACTTGTCGCTTGCCACTAAAAGGAAAAGAAAAGTGGCGACACTTACAAGGTTTTGTTTAACAAGATTTTCTTTCTTTTCCTTATTTCGATTATCAAAAATACTCTTAGGCCGTAATGGCCAGCATAGTATGACAAGGAAATTGACTAGATTGTAAGTATTTAATTATTAGCAGTTACACATTACTTCCAAAATTATGTTATGCCTAATAACTTCAAAAGAGCTTGGCCTGGAAACATCCAACTGAGTGAAGACGGTTACTTAGGAAATTACACTCACAAAACGAATGAACCACTGACGTGCATTTCTGAAGAAATTCCAGATACCACACAGCTTACCAATCGAAACCGATAAAAGCCTCTTACAGTTATACATCTTTTAGGAAACTAAGATTCACGTACCAGCATTGCTTTTGAATGGCATTTTGCTCATGCTTCTTAGGGATGGATAACACCGGCAAAAGAGAACTTTATCATTAGAATATAATAATGAATTAAAACTCTACCTTATTATGAGATATGTTTTAGACAAAGGGCAATGAATAAATGGATGATTGTTTTCATCAGCCTAACGTGAGTTGTCACTTAAGTACATTAATTTTCGGACGTTCCGCCCCTAAAGTCCTGTCGTTAGATGCCAAATGAAACAGATGGGTCCCATTATCTGCAATTGACAATGGAAATATGATTTATAGAAAATAAATAACAATGAAGCGTTTGGTGATAAACATTGCCTACCATAATTTGAAAGGCAGGATATGACAATAACGGTCACCAGTATTCAGGTCAGGCTTACCAATATCTCGGTTTGTAAATTCGAAGAAAAATAATTCATGGCGTTGTCAATTATCTTTTTGCCCGAAAAAAATATGATTTGGCTAGGTTTTACTGTGCACTTTGTTAAAGTTCTCTGTGTGCACAATATGTTAATGTTGAATGAGACAAATATTTTTAGGATATGGATATAAATCTGTCATTAATTCATATGTCTAGTTCAAAATAATGTTACTGCTACGGGAAACTAATTAACCCCCACCAAGTTCAAAATGATCCATGTACACTCGGCAAGAAAAGTGAGGATAAAGTTTTCATTAGATTTCGTTCATCGAATTTTAATTTTTTTCTTACAGAAAACACATAATTTAGGTAAATTTACTCTAGAATATGAAAATACAATGCAAATTATATCATACATGTTAAATCTGCAAAACAAAAACTTTCAGATAGTTAAAAACACCATGCATGTCCGAAGTAATCAGAATTTCTCATATGACTTCGTTCATAGAGATCTAAAAGATAGTGTGTGGATATCTCGGTGTAGTACTGTTTATCAGAACGGCAATATTTACTCATTTTCCGTTATGAACAGGCTTATTATTGCATCATCATACGAGGTAATGATAATTTCTTTAATTTTTACACATTCATATTTGTATTTCATGGTGTTAAAGGTCAGCTGGAATTAATGTGAAGGCATCAGCGCGACAATTTCGGCGGGAAAACACAAGTAACTGGTTGTTTCTTGATGTTGCCATAGTTTCTCTCTCTCTCTCTCTCTCTCTCTCTCTCTCTCTCTCTCTCTCTCTTGCTAAAACATACTATACAAATATAGTATCGCTCAATCTCTAAAAGAAAAAAAATAATGAGATGAGTAGCTCTACTTATAGGCCTAGGCTTACACAACAGCAACGCAACTCTCTCTCTCTCTCTCTCTCTCTCTCTCTCTCTCTCTCTCTCTCTCTCCATTGCTAAAACATACTATACAAATATAGTATCGCTCAATCTCTAGAAGAAAAAATAATAAAATGAGTAGCTCTACATATAGGCCTAGGCTTACACAACAGCAACTCTCTCTCTCTCTCTCTCTCTCTCTCTCTCTCTCTCTCTCTCTCTCTCTCTCTCTCTCTCTCTCTCTCAGCATAGCATGCATTCGTTCCTTTCTTGTTCCCCACGTTTTTGGTTGGATATTGCTCAAATTTAACTCCTGATTTCTTTATGGAAGATCGCGTTTCCGATTATGCAAGCATTCCGTTCATTGTGGTGTCATAAATTCAGTTGTGTAAGGTTACTTGGTAACTTACGTCGAAAAATGTTTATTTTGCTCAGAACTGTCACTGCAAATTACAACTTGAACGAATGCTGTAAAGCTTACTACTGCATTTAAGTATCAATGATTTCAGAACCGTAGAATATGACTGAAAGTTATAGGAGGTCAAGCAAAAAACAAACACAGAAAGACTGAAGCTCCTTCCCTTTCTAAAGTTGCCAGATGTCGCATTAATGAGCAATATATGTCAGAAGATTTAAAAAAACTGTATCCTCACTTTCCTTGCCGAGTGTACGTGCGCTGCTCTGTTCGTGATTGGTTATATAGACAGTGTCTATTTACTTCACGTACTGCACGAGCTAGTATATCAGTGGTGAAACTGGACCTACAATAGTCAACTATCGTCGTTGTCTCAGTTAGGTTTGTTAGTTGTTTTTCTTGGTAATTTTACAGAAGAGCGCATCTCATATAAGCTTCTATACTCTGTAGCACAACACGCCGTACAATAGCTTCTGTTTAGAAACATGGCCATAGGAATACAATATCTAGGGAGAGGAAAGATGTACTTCTTTTTAGTTAAAACTTATTTGCTAATGCAGGTTCGTGTAAAATTTTAAACAATAATCATTATGGCAATACAAAACAGCATTTTATAGGGACAAGAGGATGAATATCAACACAGGTTATATTCCCTTTGAG
Organism: Macrobrachium rosenbergii; assembly: GCF_040412425.1. Classification (NCBI taxonomy): domain Eukaryota; kingdom Metazoa; phylum Arthropoda; class Malacostraca; order Decapoda; family Palaemonidae; genus Macrobrachium; species Macrobrachium rosenbergii. The sequence continues at coordinate 11,677,967 of NC_089762.1, read as the reverse complement.
AACCAAAGACAAGGAGACATTGAGTGCCACTTTAAAACCATCATTATCCAGGCATTTCCTGCTGAACAGCATTCCTCGGGATGTATTGGACTATCATTGCAGCAGTTCAGGAGGGTCCAACATCAAAATGATAATGATAATGATGATAATTTACGCTTAATCAGTGCACTCGCTAGCAAAACCGAAAGGTCGATTGACCTACGGCTTTCAGAAGTGCTTCTTTGGAATTGACGCGATGATTATGATCTCCGGGGCCATTCATTATGATTTGTTTCAAATGACAAAAGCCGTTGCGTAATCTACAAATTATCATAGTTAATAATATACTTAAATAGAAAACCATGTCTCTTGAGTGCGAATTCAAATATCACATCGTTTCGGAAACCAGGCAAATGACACTATCGACATAATGTATGTTGGAGGTGACTTGTAACTGGCATCATTAACTTCAGAGTTAAAAAAACAACCCCAGCTATAAAAACAAGTTTTCCTTGAGCCGATTGTTTCTGTTTAGGTATGTGGTATCTATATATCTATATATATATATATATATATATATATATATATATATATATATATATATATATATATATATATATATATATATATATATATATATATATTCTATATATATATAGAATGCACAAATTATATAACCTTATGTCCAGAATGCACAAATATAAAGGCATGAATGGAAAGATATTGCATGCTCATCTCCACTGAAATTGCATAGAATGCTCACGTTTCTCTTTCACGAAGAGCTATAGCAGATTGAAGATGTATATTAACAAGTAGAAATATTCTAAATACCTTTAAATTGGAAAGGAATTCTCCCAAGTATTACTTCTAACTTCCTGTTAGTACTATACCGGACTTCTTTGCTCCTGTTTTGAAATCTCTCATCTACCTTGCTGACTACACAAACTGGCAGTTTGTGATGAAAGAGTACTATAAGGGTCCACCAGTTTGTTTTTCTCAATTCGTTTATATATGTATATATGTGTGTGTGCGTATTTTACAAAGCTGTGCATTTCAGTCTTTAATTACACGGCAGGATGTATGATAACTTTAGTTTGGTTAATACTTGACTACTGCATTGCTGCTATTTCCAGTACAGTAATTAATTGGCGGGGGTTTTGTTAATACTTATAACAGTGTAGTCATAAAGATTCAATGAATAAAAACGAAAAAGGAAAAGGAGAAAGTAGAATAAAAAACAAAGGTAAAAAGCTTCTATATCGCATTTGCCATGTAATCGGAGATTTAAAATTCCCCGTCCACATCTCAAGAGATTCTGCATTTGTTACCTCCCGCCAGAAATACCAATGACGTAAACACTATGTAGAAATGACGTCACATACAGAAAGCGCTTTTGCAAATATACGGTTCCTGGCCACGATCAACGAGTGACGTCACTGCATTCATAACAACCAAGCCGGGTGACAATAATCGTTCTTGCCAGCATCTCTTTGATCTTTTCATTCATTACATATGCTTTTCAGTTTGCTCGAACGACGTGATGTCGGGCGTATTCCAGATCTTTTCATTTTCTAGATTCTGTCGTAACGGTGACCTGGCTTGCATTTATCAATTACTGGACTCTTTTCCCCTCAAGGTTCGTGCTTATGCTTGTGCTATGCGCATTGTAAATGTACTACATTTAAGGTTATTGGGCCATTTAAAATAGCAGTTGTAATTTTTTGATAACGTGAGAGATAACTGATGTTAGTTATTTTGTTCACGTTTTTCAGTTAAGAAAGGGTGTAGCGAAGAGTTGGGCGTATGACGACCTGCTGCAGAGAAAGGGTCAGCGGTGATAGTCCAATATTCCAAAAGATTACTCTACAACTCAACAGTTATTCTCTTAGGTCTACAAGTGATTGCAGGATCACCACAACTAATGACTTTCCTTCTGCTATCGTTAGATTGGCCATCTGTATGAGGAACTATTGTTGTTTTATACTATTAAACCGAACGTTTGGATATTTTATTGGCAGGAAGGAGTACAGTTTGTTTTCATGCGGTTCAGTTTGCCACTTTAATTTGATCGGTTTAATTCATAATTCTCAAACGGTTATCGCTTAGTCTATCGTTTCATTTCTGCCTTCCCATCTAACGGAAAGATTTCAAGAATTGTTGCTTCAGCCACACAGCTTTGAAATACAGTTTCATCGATTCTTCATTCATGTACAGCCGGGGTCTAAGTAAAATGACGTTGAAACCCGGCTTCACCGATATTTTTCACCAACAGCCATGTTAATGTTACACAAGATTTTTGCGTTATTTTTTTTTTCAAATGCGTAGCTGCTTTCAACCAGTTACCTCCAAGTATTTTTATTCCCATGATACAATGACCGGAACGGAAATGGCTACACAAAAACAAGCATCAAGTAACCGCAAACATTCCACAAAGTAGGCTAATGGCAGACACTTGGATAGTGTGATGGACTACGCAAAACAACTGATCCTCAAGTTCGTGCTCCCCTTAACTTAAGTAGCCATTGTTAATGCTAGTTCATTCGCTTTTATTGATTTGCGAGCAAAGACCTGCATACAATTACAGTGACTTCTAGCATTCAACGGTGAAGCAAAATCATCATATATATATATATATATATATATATATATATATATATATATATATATATATATATATATATATATATATATATATATATATATATATATATATATATATATATATATATATATATATATATATATATATATATATATATATATATATATATATATATATATATAAATAATTTCATGATGTTGCCTTGTAATATGTATATCATCCTGTAATTTTGATATATTGACTCTTCTGTTTATCATGTGTTATGTGTAATAGTAATAGCTGTTGAAAAATCTTATGTAGTGTAGCATCAGATCTCAAAAGAGTTAGTGATTTAGGTAACTTAAAAGTGTAATTTAGAATTAATGATGTCTTTCCTGATAATAGTATAGTAGAGGGAGAGAGAGATTCGAGTTTTAGACCAGATGTGCCATCTGTCATCAGTTCAGATAAGAGAGTGCTTTGTTTTGGGTTACTTGATGACAGGCTGGAATAACAATTGCTGATTCATTCTGGAAATCAACTTGGGCCTTTGTTTTGTTTTTAAAACATGCCAGTCATAATTAGCCAGTTGCAGTCCATTTGATCATATAAAGATTTCTGTAAAAGCTTTGTCTCATATGAGAAGAAGACAAATGATTTCACAATGTTACATGTGTTCCATACAATTTTTTTTTTTTTTTTTTGGTAAAGACGTGTACTTTTGAGAAATATGAACCAGTGTTGCACTGAAGCACATGGCAGTTGAGTCATGTTTAAGATTGCATTGCTCTGATCATGTATTGTCCCGATTGCATTCAAAACATTTTGCTGGAAGTGACGTCACCTTCCTTCTTCTAGAACTTTCTCTTGTATCTCTTTCCCAAAATGCCCTAATGATGTCATATAATTCTTAAATTTCCTTCTTGAATCCTCAGATTTATTCATTCTAATTTGAGAGACTTTTAGCGGTGGTTCTCTCTCTCTCTCTCTCTCTCTCTCTCTCTCTCTCTCTCTCTCTCTCTCTCTCTCTCTCTCTCTTTTTCTTCAAAAGAGAGAAGTTATTAACATAGAATATTTGTGGTTGCGGGTATTAAACTTAGCTTTTGAGATCTGAATGTAGGAAAGTGTAAAAATTTGGTAATGCCACCTGATAAGAAAGTGTGTTTTGTGAATCTAAAGCAGCTGTAAGTGATTTTACAAAGGTTTTCACAAGCTTGTGTAAGGTAAAGTGAATTTTACTTATTATTTCCATGGTATAATAAGGTATATTAAGAGAAATTTTGCCTTGGTGAAATTACTGTTGATAAATCTTTTGTGTATTTTTGTGTTCTTGTATTTGCAATCTTTTGATTTTTCACATTTTATATATTTGTGATTTAACATTTATTCACTTAGCATTTTAAATATTTCTTAATAATTTAACATTGCATACTTGATTTAATTTTCATTTATTAAGATTTTCTTTTCAAATTTTGAGTAATTCTTGATAGTTTAAATTTTGCTTCACTAATTTAATTTCTTCATAAATTAAAGTTTTGTGATTTAGTTTTGTTTAATAATTTAACTCAAGAATTAATTAGATTTTTGTGTTGTTTTCAAGTAATAGTAAATTTTTCAAATTGTGAATTCTAGTTATAAATTTTGATTTAAAAATAAATTTTTGTATTTAAAATTTTTAAAAACAGTTTTTTATTTATTGACCACCAGTGAATAGGGTTAATTGTGTGCATAAGGCAAAGTGATAAACACATTTTGTTCCTTTAGTTTTCTGAAGTGAATTAAGACCATGGAAACAGTTAAAGTTGTTTGATGGAGTGATGCCCTTTTACTCTAGTATATCTCTTGTTTAGTTGTTGAGACCTCACATTTGTTTTAATAAACTTAGTTTGATTTTTCATGTGATTAATGAACTTTTTAAGGGATCACTGTTACCTTTTGAGTACTCAGTCGTAATTCTTATTTTAATGAGAGTTCAGGTATCTGGCTGAAGTGAGGTAAATTTTTGAATTTTGTGATTAGTTGTGTAATAACCAGGTACTTGGTACGCTTCGTGACAATATATACATATATATATGCATATGTATGTATGTATGTAATATATATAGAGAGAGAGAGGGAGGGACATTTTATCGTCAGACAAATTCGGAGAGTAGTTGCCAAGAAGTTCTTTGTTTTCAAAATTTCAGTAAGTTCTACAATGTTTACGTATTTGCTGTTTACCTCAGTCCAAATATCTCTTAGAAAGGATTAGTATGGCTCAGTCACAGATTCAAAAGCTTCATTCGTTATTTGTGAAGACTAAAATGCAAAGCGCAGCGAGTGGCTAAATTCAAATGCCACAGATCAACATGGCCGGTCTACTTTTGAGCTGTGTGTATATTCCGATTTTGTCCAGCTAACTGAGGAACCCAGGCATATTTCTGGTAATACATGAGACTTTATATTCACAGATGTTGTAGCTATTGCCAAGTCCAAGGTCCGCGAATATATATAAACACTTCCGATCATTGCGAAATTGAGGTAAACATATCTGTCAATCGGTATATTCCTAATGCCACCAATGGAAAAACGGTTTGGCTGAAATCTAGAGCCAACTGTAATTGCATTATTGAAGAGCTTGCCAGGCTCTTAATATTTCAGATGCTATATCAGATCCTGATCCCAACAAGAAGCTAAATGAAATGCTGATGGCTATTTCAATAAGCTGTGTCCCTAGAAAGGTCATCAAATTCAGGACGAATGACCAGCCATGGTTTGATGAAACATGTAGACGAGCTTACCATGACAAACAGACCAAAGTCAACATATGGAGACAAAATCGTTCAAATGAAAATGACACCATTTTTGTTGAATCTCACCGTATTGCGAATAGAACTTACCATACATCCGACAGAAATTACAATAATTCCTTCAAGGAATTACTCAGTCTTATCTGTGGTAGACCAAATTGGCATCATCGATCTTTGGGGTCAGGCTCGTCTTCCATTCCACCACTACTGACAAATGATGGTAGATTGGTTACTGCCCACAGAAAAGGCTGAACTGCTTCATCGAGATTTTGAAGCTAAGCAATCAGATGAGGATGTCCCATTTCCTGATACTTGTCATCCTGAACCTATTCTTACAAAATTTGCATCTTCTCCAGGGATGTTAAGAAAATTCTGGATAATCTTGACGGATGGGGTGAAGATCCTGATGGTTTCTTCCCTTTGTTTAAAAAAAAATGTTTCTAGTGTGTTGTCTCCAAAGATTAGTATATTCTATAGATTTTTATGTCAGCGTAGTATCTTTAAGGATGAGGGCAAGCTTAGTAGTACACCCACCAAAGAAACCGATGTCGCCTCGCCAAACCTTGCTGGGAGAGATCATGCCCTTCTTGCTCTGAACGGTAGCTGAAGTTCCAACTACCAATGCATAGTTACGATGGTTCGAATGAGAGGAGGAGGGAAATTACCAAATTCAGACAAAAAAGTGCAATAATGACTGAAATATATTTCAAGGAGAGAGAGAGAGAGAAATTTTATTCTTTTAAGAAATGTAATCGTATTCTATTTCGATATTAATTATCTCTTTCAAGCACCGAGCACGTGGGGGTGGCGGTAGGAGGATATTATGATAAGAGGTTAAAGGTGATGGGCAATGGGGTGATGTTAATGTAGGGCTTGACGAGATTCGCTTATCAACATATTTGAAGTGGCGATATTAATACCCTTATTGATAACAGTTAATATCAATTATTCCAATTCGCCATGAAGGCATAGATGTGTATAATTATAGCATTACTTATATGTTATTTATTTGTTATTTTTGCATGTAATATAATGCATGCAATGCATCCAATTGATTGTTTTATTATATTGTTGCTGTTCCCCATGTTATTTATTTATTTGCTATTTTTACATGCACCATATACATATAATGCATCCAATTAAATTGCCCAAGTTATTAATTTGTTATTTTTACATGCAATATAATGCATGTAATGCATCTAATTAAATGTTTTCTTATAGTTTTGCTGTTTCCCGTGTTATTTGTTTGTCTACTTTTGTTGTTTCACATATTTATTTGTCACTTCTACATACAATATAAAGCATGTAATGCATCCAATTGAAATTCCATTGTAATTTATTTGTTATTTCTACATGCAATAAAATGCATGTAATTCATCCAATTAAATTCATATCTATGTTGTTCTCGTGTTTTATTTTTAATGCATACAAGATGAAATGCCTCCAATTGAAATTAGGAGGCCTGCAGCTTTCCAATTGCATTAAAAAAACCATGTTTTTTTCATAGTAGGACCATTCTAGATAAAACACAACCAACATGCAAGAAAAGGACAAGATCGAAGTTGGATCCTTACTTCTTTTGGTTATCCATATGTTTCTAGTGAAAGTTTATAATATTATTGGAAAAACTAGATTTTCACCTTATTTATGTTAAGAACGTTATTACACTACAGCAGACAATATTGCCTGGAATAAATTATGGAAAAATCCTTTTCCTCCCTTGAGACTTGCACCTTAACCAACAGAATGCCATCAAAACTTATTGAAGTGTTGCAATCGTATGCACTACTGTGCATTATCGGGGTCATGGAATGCTACTGCACCTATACTCATGGTTTTACACAACACCCGAGCCGTACGTGGGTGAACTAATTAGATAAAGTCTAGTATGGCTCTGGTGTTGTGTAAAACCATGAGTATAGGTGCGGTAGCACCCACGACCCCGATAATGCAACACTTTTATGAGATTTGATGGCTGAACTGATAAGATCACTAACTGGTATTCGAGCCTCGAGGGTGAAGAATATTTTTCCAAAATCGTCATTAGCAAAAGTTATGGTGATTAATTATGGATATCAGTTTCCCTAATTTGAGAGTAAAAACCGTCGAAATATGCTGCATCAAATATAAGCAAAAAGTAGCTTCGTTCTTTGCAAACTGAACGGAGAACAGAACCATAATAGCAGATGGCCGAACCGTCCCAAATAGCCACCACTCGAGACATAGTTATCAACAATTATATGATTAATCTCAGGTGTTCTTAATCAGGGGTGCTCGCTCCTCTATGGGATGTAAGGCCGATTCCTAGGGGACCTTTCAGACGAACAAAATAACGCCAGAAGCCAGGAAATACTCGTAAAAATTCTGGTAACACTTCAACAGAAGTTGTGTGACAGAGATACTTTTATTTCCTCGCTACTGACGTCATTTTGTTGACTATCAGATATAGTAACCATGTTTTCCCCAAGACACTTGCCCGTTCGTCTAAAAGGTGCCTAACGGGTACGAGGATGAATATGAATAATTAAGACAAATATATATTTCTTTATATGCATATTACTTTTTTTCTCAAAATGAAAATAGTAATAACGCTAGCTTTGAGAATGAAAAAAAAATTATCAATACACATCACATCAATTTTGTTTCTTAGCATTTCTTTAATATTTTTTTTCCTATTTTCCAATTCTGAGGGTGCGACCACGGACTGCTAATTTGGAAAGGGTGCACACTAAAGGGAGAGAGAGAGAGAGAGAGAGACCTTTTATTCTTTTAATAAATGTAATCGCATATTGTTTTGAAAGTAATCACCAAGAAATTTCATGACCTTGTTTTATTTTAATTTCATATATTTATAAGAAAAATCCATAAATATTGATGAAACTGGCTATTCATATCAATATTGTCCTAAACAGCCATTTAACTACGTCCTGGTAGTTGGAACGCAAGACATCTTTCAGGGCAAAAAGGGCATTCTCTCTCCAGCCAGGTCTGGCGAGGCGACATCGGTTTCTTTGGTGGGTGTACTGTACAATGCCTGCTCCAAAGGGCAGTATATCTGCAGACTGCAGTAACTATAGGCCAATCTCCATTCGCCCTGTGCTCTCCAAAGTTACTGAAAAACTTGTTTTAAGCCATTATATAAGTATGTGGAATCTAAAGGATTGTTAGCTGAGAGTCAATATGCATATAGGAAGCAGTTAGGTACCTGCTATGCTCATTCAGACTTCACGTGCCATTTACCAGAGAATATTGATAGGGGTTTTGAGTGCACAGTAATTCATATAAATTTTAGTGCTGCTTTCGATTTAGTAAATCATAAGGCACTTATTTACAAACATCAGGCCGGATATGTTTTAGGATTACTTCAAGATTTCCTTACAGGTAGGCAGCAGCGAGTTGCTGTTGATGGGATCTTTAGCAAACCAAGACCTATTGTGTTTGGAGTTCCACAGGGTAGTGTTCTTGGTCCACTATTATTTCTAGTGTAGCCTATACAAGCGATATGGTTGTTGGCCTGGAATACAAGATTGTTCAGTATGCCGATGATGTGGGTGTAGTTAAGTCTCCACTTTTGAAAAATGAAGCCGCCCTCAGTTTCAATCGGGACATGGACCAGATTCGTGAATGGTGTTGTCGGTGGTGTATGAGGCTGAGCTCCTGTAAAACGAACACACTATTGATTAGCAGATCTCGTGCAGATTTTCTGCCCCATCCTCCCCTTCAGGTGGATGGGACTTTGCTGAATGAGTATGAAGCTTTAACTATTCTAGGTGTAACTTTTAACTCACGTCATGCTTTTGAGAAACATCTAATGAAAGTTTCAGCAAATGCCTCACAAAAGTTAGGTATTGTTCGTAAGGCCTCATATTAGTCCATGGGCTAAGTACCGAAACCCTCGCCGCCACTGGGGATTTTTCCCGATTCAGATTTTCTTATCTCCAAGCTATAATTGCAGAATCTGCTTGTCTGCCACCTGAACTCTGCTGCGTTTGACTGACAGAGTGAAAATACATGCAGAGTTTAAGCTTTAATATCTCTAACATTACAAAATCCGCAACTCGCGCGATTTTCAGAGATACCTGCAGAAGGAAACATGCTCTTTAAATCTGACTTTAAGAAAAGTTGCATGTTTAAACCAGCGACGGTGTGTTTAAATAAGAAATTAAAGAGTTCGGAAAACTAAGCATTAAAATCAAACATTTAATTCTGGGCTAGATGCTATACACAGCATATATGATTTATTCATTATATTTAAGGCAAAAGTAATTCTCCTTGCAATTACAGTGTATCAATGTAAGGAACTCGGTTAAATCTCTTACCATTTGTATGATATAAAATGCATGTGGGACCATATAAATTCTTGTAGGAAATCTCTAATACGTTAAGTCCATGAATAACTTTAAGATCTTAGTAACTTTTCATAAGTCAGTGAATAATCCATTGAAATAATGATGTAATGAAATTAAGTGTAAGATATTTTTTATCATAATAGCAATCATCACATATAACAAGACCTGGAAAATTAGGAGATGAATTACATAGCTAGGCTAAATAGCTTCTGGATATTGTATACAGTTATCATTACTAGATAATATTATATGAAGACATAATTAGTTTTTCAGTTACAATATTGGTGCTGAACAGATCAGGAAATTTGCTTTGACTTCTTTACCGTTGCCTAATTGAACTACTTAACCAGCAACATAAATATGATATTACTTGTAAGTGCTTCTATAACAACCATAATTTTACGAATTACCTTTCTAAAAAGATGACAACTTTTTATTTTAAAGTTTAATACAAAGAAGTTTGCACAAGGCCCCTAGAAATAAAGAAAATACTGCACTCAAATCCAAAGCATACAGTATTCTATCAGAGTAAAAATTCTTTCCATTGAAAATTTAAGTTTTTAAGTCATTTTAATAATGGAGAATATCTTCAAGACAATAACTCAGCATAATAAGGAGCACCATAGGAACCACAAGTTCCTGAATGAAAATCATCCTTATCTTAAATTCTCATGCAAATTCACAATAAAGAAGAGTTGTTTTTACTCTAAGATTTATAAATAAACGTAGCCGATCACGATCTTTTAAAATTCATCTTCAAAAATGTAATCTACAAGATTAACAAATTCAGGGTCGTCATCATCATCATCATCATCTCGTATCGTCTCGGGCTCATCCAACAACACGTCTACTACTGTAGTTCCTGTGGCACTAATTTATCTTCTGACCATTTGAATTCTATCTTTCCTTCTGAAATTTTCCGCCCATGAAGTTCTGGCAAAGGAAAATTTGGGTTTGCTGTGCCTGCATGGGTCTGATGATTCGCTCTTTTGATATGCATTTTCAGTGAACTCTTGAAAGAAGGCCATGCCCACTTCATTATAGATTGTGACTAGTGCTTTTGACTTCTTGATACTGAATCGCTGGACGAACTCATTTGTCTTAATTTGTTGATGTCTATACTAGACGATCCACCATAGAGAAGGCATGCAAAGTGTTCAAGCTCTAATAGAACATGATCTGGAAATTCACTTGAGATTCCTAATTGGACAAATGTATCAACGAACTCTAAATGCTATCTAAGGATTTTAATAATGGCAATTTTACCATTTCTGACAAACGCACTTGTATCACAGTCACCAAATGCGTGCAAGGCTGGAAGGACACAGCAAATTTCTTTTCCAACATCTTGGATGACACTTTGAATGTCTATCTAGTCGTCTTTTATTGCCTACTCCAGTATCAAACAAAACAGTCTGTGTTATTTTCTGAGCATGTTTAAGAAGGAGAATAAAAACGTCAGTGTCAGGTGATCGTACAGTTATAGTAGAACCAGGCGAGCTTTGAGCTACAATGTACAAGCAATGGAGCACAGTTTTGGTGTCTGCTTCCTCTTGGCAGGATCCAAGTTCTTCAGTATCTTCATTAATTGTATGCTATCCATCAGTGGTTGTCAAACAAGTGCATTCATCTCCATAAACAAAGTATATTTTTCTCCCCATCAGCATCCTAGCATATTTGTCTTGCTTCCATTCATTTAGAAGGAAAAGAGTAAGGCTTTGCTTATTCTTGTCATTGAGTAAAAAGCCTTTCCAGTCTCTTGGGATTTTTGTCAATGGGCCCTTGATCGTGTAAGCTGCAGAAGATCCTCTTCTATTATATTTCTTTCAGCTCTTTTTATTGAGTTTGGATTATATGAGTCGGCCACAAAATCTACACGAGGTTCTTTAGGGAGCTGTGTAAGCAACTTTCCGATAGTTCCCCAAATGTGTGAGACAGAGAAACTTGAGCTTGAATCATAACATTTCCATCGATGATGTAGTTTTTCTTATTTTGAAAAGGTTTTGGGCTCAATGTGTATGACTCTCCAGTAGGTGTAGCAACTGAGACTTGTATGTTTTTGACGGTACTCCATCTCTAGTAGCCAGTGCCCATGGAACTGGACCCAAGGGGTAGCTTAGAACTCTTTCTAGACTGATTTTATTTTCTACGCAAGAAAAAATAAATGACCAAAGACATTTCTCTCAGCTCCTATTTTTTGGGTCTTTTTCAACTTTCCTGTAACGCTTGCAGGCTTGGCAGGTGCTAAGAATGTCTTGAGATTGAGCCTTTAGTTGGTTCACTGAAACTCTTAGCCTGGTTAAGTAGTCGTTCCTGAATAAAAGTCCTGAAAACTTTTTCACAATTTATTCAGAATTAATTATATAACAAAATCCAAACAGAATTTTTAATAAAACACATCATCAGAGTCTACAAGAAAGAGAAATGTTATCCTCTTTAATATGGTGGTAATCTGTAAAAACAGAGGATAATTTTTTGCAGACAACTAAAACCCATTAGTTAATAACACAAGGATTATGAAAATGATCATCCCATAAAATCCCCAAAGGGGGGGGAGGAGGCGATGAGGGGGTATCGGTGGCCCACGGTCTATATATTTATAACAGCGATAATATAAATACAGCTCATTTTAGGTCATTTGTCCTTCCTTTGCTAGAATATTGTTCTCCGGTGTGGATGTCTGCTTTTGCCAGATTTATCTCTTATAGACAGAGTGATGCGTGCAGGTGGGTTTTTGTTTCCTAATAGTAGCAGTTATGACTTGGACCATCGACGGATGGTCTCTTGTACGTCAATTTTTCATAAGTTGTATTTTAACAGAGATCTCTTACATTCACAATTGATCCTGGATCCCCTTTTCTTGCTGAGAGCAACCAGATTCGCTGAACAGCAGCACCAATGTGCACTAAATGTATTTCGCTGTCGAACTTCTCAGTTCCTGAGGTCTTTTATTCCTTCACACCGTTGGAGTGTGCAACAGTCTCCCTGAGGAGGATGTAGCGCGAATGGAACTTGAGAAGTTCAAGCGAAGATGCAATGCATAACTGCCCTAATACAATTCTCCTTGTATCTAAATAATTTACTTTCATTTCTATTTTTTTTTAATATTTTTTATTTCATCTCCTTTTCGTAAATATATTCGTAAATAAATGTTATTTGTGATCTTGGAAAAACTAATAAAACGTTCAACTGCAGCCTAAAAAGCATTTCAAGCCAGATGTCGCATAGGTTTTCTTGAATATCTTTTTATATATCAGCCGTATCTTCTTGATATTTTGGCACAGCATGTTTTAGACTCTCCGGTAATTTTGGGCAATATAATGAAGTACCAGAATTTATTGATTAAGGCAATTTACTCTTGAACTTTTTCTATTTCCTCAACATTCAGTGTAGATATCCGAACACCTGTCCTTGGCTTAGCTAAAGATTTAGGAAAGAAGCTCCTCCCACTCGTCCCTCTCTCTCTCTCTCTCTCTCTCTCTCTCTCTCTCTCTCTCTCTCTCTCTCTCTCTCTCTCTCTCTCTCTCTCTCAAACTTATGATTGGAAGAGTGTACTACGATATGGCTTTTTGCGTTTTACATATCCAAATTAGTTTATGCATTGAAGTTTATCTGTATTTCATTGTTTTGAGAGATTATTATAATTATCCTCACGGTTCATTTACAGTATATATATATACAGATGAGTGGACCGACAGAAAACTAGATGGGCAGTAGTTTACTGGTTTCCAGGTATGTTTATTTTGCCGTCCGATATGCGCAAACGTCTGAAGTCACCCATAGCTGCAAGTATACGTCCATCCAACTGTATCAGCTGTGGCAAACATGTTGCAGTATTGTCATCATGGATGCCGCAATGCATTTTCATTACGGCTGTTCGCTGCATGTAATGCATATGCGGTAACTATTTCACCAAATGTCAAGAACCATAAGGTAACCAATGGACTAAGAATTTCTCTGAAAAGTTGTGATAAATCTCTTTAAGGGTTCCCTGTAATATACATGAACCGGAACATGGTTGAATGATTTTAAATTTTTTTATCAAATTGACAATATTAGCCTAGCATTCTGTGGAAGGATTTTGATTGTTGAAACTGGTAGGCTTATTTAGACGCTTGCAGTGATAAGGAAAAATTCTTAGCTGTACTGCTTAATATTTCTATAAGCTTGTTGATGGGTATTTCCAAAATGAGATAAAAAAAATCATATGTTCAATGTCTTGATGGAATTGCAATTTCTGTATATATTGTACATACTTTTTGTCTATATATATAATAATGTGTATAGTGGTGATGTTAAAAAGTAACAATTATTTCATCCATTTTTTTCTCCTTTTCATCTCCACATATGCAAAATCTTGTAATCAAAACTGGCCCACTACCACCCCATTCTCATGGCAATAAATAAAATCATACATGATATATAAAACATACAAATGCCCATATGGAAGGTACTGAATAAGAGATGGTTACTGTCAGTAATTCAAAAATATAAAAGCCATATCATGGTACACTCCTCCACCCATAAGTTTGAGACAGAGAGAGAGAGAGAGAGACGCGAGTGGGAGGAGCTTCTTTCCTAACTCTTTAGCTAAGCCAAGGACAGGTGTTCGGATATCTATATACAGCAAATGCTGAGGAAATTGAAAAAGTTCAAGAGTAAACTGCCTTAATCAATAAATTCTGGTATGTACTTCATTAGATATTGCCCAAAATTACTGGAGAGTCTAAAACATGCTGTGCCAAAATATCAAGAAGACACGGCTGATAACATGGAGAAGACTTACAGCTAAAGAGAAAACATGGAAAAAACTTATAGCCAAGGAGAAAACATGTAGAAGACTTACAGTTTAAAAAGAAAATATGGAGAAGACTTAGAGCTAAAGAGAATACATGGAGAAGACTTACAGCTGAAGAGAAAACAAGGAGAAAACTTACAGCCGAAGAAAACGTGTAGAAGACTTACAGCAAAAGAGAATACATGGAGAAGACTTACAGCCGAAGAAAAAACATGGAGAAGATTTACAGCCGACGGAAAAACATGGAGAAGACTTACAGCTGAATAGAAAAACATGGAGAAGACTTACAGCTGAATAGAAAACATGGAGAAGACTTACAGCTGAATAGAAAGCATGGAGAAGACTTACAGCTAAAGAGAGAACCTGTAGAATACTTACAGCAGAAGAGAAAACATGGAGACTGCTTCCAGCCGAAGAGAAAACATGGAGAAGACTTACAGCCGAAGAGGAAACTTGGAGAAGACTTACAGCCGAAGAGAAAACATGGAGAAGACTTACAGTTTAAGAGAAAACATGGAGAATACTTACAGCTAAAGATTAAACATGGGGAAAACTTACAGCTAAAGGGAAAACATTGAGAAGACTTAGAGTTGAAGAGAAAACATGTAGAATACATACAGCTAATGAGAAAACATAGACTTACAGCTAAAGAAAAAACATGGAAAAGACTTACAGCTAAAGAGAAAACATGAAGAACACTTACAATTAAAGACAAAATATGGAGAGGATTTACAGCTAAAGAGAAAACATGGAGAAGACTTACAGCTAAAGAGAAAACATGGAGAAGACCTACAGCTGAAGAGGAAATATGGAGAAGATTTAAACCTAAAGATAAAACATATAGAATACTTACAGCTATAAAGAAAATATGTTGAAGACTTATAGCTGATGAGAAAACATGAGAAGACTTACAGCTGATGAGAAAACATGGAGATGACTTACAGCGGAAGTGAAAACGTGGAGAATGCTTACAGCTCTAGAGAAAACATCGAGAAGACTTACAATTGAAGAGAAAACATGGAGAAGACTTACAGCTCAAGAGAAAACATCGAGAAGACTTAGAGCTTAAGAGAAAACATGGAGAAGACTTACAGCTGCAGAGAAAACATGGAGAAGACTTACAGTCGAAGAGAAAACATGGAGAAGACTTACAACCTACGAGAAAACATTGAGAAGACTTACAGCCAACGAGAAAACATGGAGAAGACTTACAGCTAAAGAGAAAACATGGAGAATAATTACAGCCGAAGAGAGAGCATGGCATATACTTACAGCTAAAGAGAAAACATGGAGAATACTTACAGCTAAAGAGAAAACATGGAAAAGACTTACAGCCGAAGAGAAAACATTGAGAAGACTTTCAGTTCTAGGGAAAACATGGAGAAGACTTACAACCGAAGAGAAAACACCGAGAAGACTTATAGGTAAAGAGAAATCATGGAGAATACTCACAGCTGAAGAGAAAACTTTGAGAAGACTTATGGCTAAAGAGAAAACTTCGTGTTACCTCTTTAGTTGTAAGTCGACCTCATGTGTTCTCTTCAATTGTAAGTTGACTTCATGTTTTCTCTTCAGTTGCAAGTCGACTTCATGTTTTCTCTTCAGTTGTAAGTCGACTTCATGTTTTCCCTTCAGTTGTAAGTCGACTTCATGTTTTCTCTTCAGTTGTAAGTCGACTTCATGTTTTCCCTTCATTTGTAAGTCAAGTTTTCTCTTCAGTTGTAAGTCGACGATTTCTCTTCAGTTTTAAGTCGACTTCATGTTTTCCCTTCGGTGTTAAGTGGACTTCTTTTTTCCTCTTCAAGTTTTCTCTTTTTCATTTGTTGTCAAGTCGACTTCGGTGTTAAGTGGACTTCTTTTTTCCTCTTCAAGATCTTCAATGTGTTTTCCTTTCAGTTGTAAGTCGACTTCATGTTTTCCTTTCAGTTGTAAGTCGACTTCATGTTTTCTCTTCAGTTGTAAGTCGACTTCATGTTTTCCCTTCATTTGTAAGTCAACTTCACGATTTCTCTTCAGTTTTAAGTCGACTTCATGTTTTCCCTTCGGTGTTAAGTGGACTTCTTTTTTCCTCTTCAAGTTTTCTCTTCAGTTGTAAGTCGACTTCGTGTTTTTCTTTCAGTTGTAAGTCGACTTCGTGTTTTCCTTTCAGTTGTAAGTCGACTTCGTGTTTTCCTTTCAGTTGTAAGTCGACTTCATGTTTTCTCTTCAGTTGTAAGTGAACTTCATGTTTTCCT
The DNA here is from genome assembly GCF_040412425.1 of Macrobrachium rosenbergii. Lineage (NCBI taxonomy): Eukaryota > Metazoa > Arthropoda > Malacostraca > Decapoda > Palaemonidae > Macrobrachium > Macrobrachium rosenbergii. The sequence continues at coordinate 11,661,237 of NC_089762.1, read as the reverse complement.
TTCTGCTGCAAGTCGACTTTATGTTTTTTCTTCAGTTGTAAGTCAACTTCACGTTTTCCCTTCATTTGTAAGTCGACTTCACATTTTCCCTTCAGTTGTAAGTCGACTTCATGTTTCCCCTTCAGTTGTAACTCATCATCATGTTTTCCCTTCGGTTGTAAGTCGACTTCATGTTTTCTCTTCAGTTGTAAGTCGACCTCGTGTTTTCCCTTCATTTGTAAGTCAACTCCACAATTTCTCTTCAGTTTTAAGTCGACTTCATGTTTTCCCTTCAGTGTTAAGAGGACTTCTTATTTTCTCTTTAGATTTTCTCTTCTGTTGTAAGTCAACTTCACATTTTCCTTTCAGTTGTAAGTCGACTTCATGTTTTCCTTCCTGCTGTAAGTCGACTTCACTTTTTTTCTTCAGTTGTAAATTAACTTCACGTTTTCCCTGCAGTTGTAAGTTGACTTCACATTTTCCCTTCAGTTGTCAGTCGACTTCATGTTTTCCCTTCAGTTGTAAGTTGATTTCATGTTTCCCCTTCAGTTGTAAGTCAACTTCATGTTTTCCCTTCAGTTATAAGTCGGTTTTATGCTTTCTCTTCAGTTATAAGTCGACTTCACGTTTTCCCTTCAGTTGTAAGTTAACTTCATGTTTCCTCTTCACTTGTAAGTCGACTTCACATTTTCCCTTCAGTTGTTAGTCGACTTCATTTTTCTCTTCATTTGTAAATCGACTTTATATTTACCATTCAGTTGTAAGTCGACTTCACGTTTTTCTTCAGTTGTAAGTCGACTTCATGTTTTCCCTTCAGTTGTCAGTCGAATTCACATTTTCCTTTCAGTTGTGAGTCACCTTCATGTTTTTTTTTTTGTAGCTGTAAGTCGACTTCATGTTTTCCCTTCAGTTGTAGGTGGACTTCATATTCTCTCTTCATTTGTAAGTGGAATTCATGTTTTTTCTTCAGTTGTAAGTCGACTTCATTTTTTTTCAGTTGTAAGTCGACTTTATGTTTTCTCTTCAGTTGTAAGTCGACTTTACATTTTCCCTTCAGTTGTAAGTCGAATTCACAATTTCTCCTCAGTTGTAAGTCGATTTAGTGTTTTCCCTTCAGTTGTAAGTCGACTTTACATTTTCCCTTCAGTTGTAAGTCGACATCATGTTTTCCTTCAGTTGTAAGTGGACATCATGTTTTCCTTCAGTTGTAAGTCAGCTTCATGTTTTTCTTCAGTTGTAAGTCGACTTCATGTTTTCTCTTCAGTTGTAAGTCAACTTCATGTTTTTCTTCAGTTGTAAGTCGACTTCATATTTTTCTTCAGTTGTAAGTCGACTTCACGTTTTCCCTTCAGTTGTAAGTCAACTTCATGTTTTCTCTTTAGTTGTAAGTCGACTTCATGTTTTCTCTTCAGTTATAAGTCGAGTTCACATTTTCCCTTCAGTTGTAAGCCGACTTCATGTTTTCTCTTCAGTTGTAAGTCGACTTCATATTTTCCCTTCAGTTGTAAATCGACTTCACGTTCTCTCTTCAGTTGTAAGGCAACTTCATGCTTTCCCTTCAGTTGTCAGTCGACTTCATGCTTTCTCTTCACTTGCAAGTCGACTTCACGTTTTCCCTTCAGTTGTGAGTCGACTTTAGGTTCTCCCTTCAGTTGTGGGTCAACTTCATGTTTTTTTCTTTAGTTGTAAGTCAACTTCATTTTTTCCCTTCAGTTGTAAGTCAACTTCATGTTTTTTTTCAGTTGTAAGTGTACTTCATGTTTTTCTTCAGTTGTAAGTAGAATTCATGTTTTCCCTTCAGTTGTAAGTCGACTTCATGTTTTCTCTTCAATTATAAGCCAACTTCATATTTCTCTTCAGTTGTATGTTGACTTCATGTTTTCTCTTCATTTATAAGTTGACTTAATGTTTTCTTTTCAATTATAAGCCACCTTCATATTTCTCTTTAGTTGCATGTTGACTTAATGTTTTCTCTTCAGTTATAAGTCGACTTAATGTTTTCTCTTCAGTTGTAAGCCGATTTCATGTTTTTTTTCTTCGTTTGTAAATTAACTTCCTGTTTTTTCTTTAGTTGTGATTTTACTTCACGTTTTCCCTACAGTTGTAATTCGACTTCATGTTTTCCTTCCAGTTGTAAGTCAATTTCATGTTTTCTCTTCATCTGTGAGTCAACTTCATGTTTTCTCTTCATCTGTGAGTCAACTTCATGTTTTCTCTTCAGTTGTAAGTCGACATCATGTTTCCCCTTCACTTGTAAGTCGTCTTCAAGTTTTACCTTCATTTGTAAGTCGACTTCACGTTTTCCCTTCAGTTGTGAGTCGACTTCATGTTTTTTCTTTAGCTATAAGTCGACTTCATATTTTCCTTTTAGTTGTAAGTCGACTTCACGTTTTTTCATTTGTAGGTCGACTTCATGTTTTACCTTCAATTGTAAGTGGACTTCATGTTTTCTCTTCAGTTGTAAGTGGACTTCTCTTCAGTTGTAAGTCGACTTCACATTTTCTCTTCAGTTGTAAGTCGACTTCATGTTTTCTCATCACTTGTAAGTTGACTTCATGTTTTCTCTTCAGTAGTAAGTCAACTTTACGTTTTCTCTTCAGTTGTAGGTGGACTTCACGTTTTCCCTTTAGTTGTAAGTCAACTTCACGTTTTTTCTTCAGTTGTAAGTCAACTTCATGTTTTCCTTCAGTTGTAAGTCGACTTCATGGTTTCTCTTTAGTTGTAAGTTGACTTCATTTTTTCTCTTCAGTAGTAAGTCGAGTTTATGTTCCTCTTCAGTTGTAAGTGGACTTCATGTTTTCCCTTCAGTTGTAAGTCAATTTCACGTCTCTTCTTCAGTTGTAAGTCGAATTCATATTTTCCCTTCAGTTGTGAACCGAATTCATGTTTTCCCTTCAGTTGTCAATCGACTTCATGTCTTCCCTTCAGTGTTAAGTGGACTTCATGTTCTCTCTTCAGTTTCAAGTCAACTTTACATTTTCTCTTCAGTTGTAAGTGTACTTCACGTTTTCCCTTCAGTTGTAAGTCGACATTACGTTTTCTCTTCAGTTGTAAGTCGACTTCATGTTTTCTCTTCAGTTCTAAGTCGACTTTACCTTTTCTCTTCAGTTGTAAGTCGACTTTACGTTTTCTCTTCAGTTGTAAGTTGTAAGTCGACTTTACATTTTCCCCTCAGTTTGAGTTGACCTCAAGTTTGTTCATCAGTTGTAAGTCTACTTCATGTTTTCACTTCAGTTGTAAGTCGACTTCATGTTTTTCTTCAGTTGTAAGTCGACTTCATTTTTCTTCAGTTGTAAGTCGACTTCATGTTTTTCTTCAGTTGTAAGTCGACTTCATGTTTTTCTTCAGTTGTAAGTCGACTTCATGTTTTTCTTCAGTTGTAAGTCGACTTCATGTTTTCTCTTCAGTTCTAAGTCGACTTTACGTTTTCTCTTCAGTTGTAAGTCAACATTACGTTTTCTCTTCAGTTGTAAGTCAACTACATGTTTTCTCTTCAGTTCTAAGTCGACTTTACGTTTTCTCTTCAGTTGTAAGTCGACTTTACGTTTTCTCTTCAGTTGTAAGTCGACTTTTCATTTTCCCCTCAGTTGTGAGTTGACCTCAAGTTTGTTCATCAGTTGTAAGTCTACTTCATGTTTTCACTTCAGTTGTAAGTCGACTTCATGTTTTTCTTCAGTTGTAAGTCGACTTCATGTTTTTCTTCAGTTGTAAGTCGACTTCATGTTTTTCTTCAGTTGTAAGTCTACTTCATGTTTTTCTTCAGTTGTAAGTCGACTTCTTGTTTTTCTCCAGTTGTAAGTCGACTTCATGTTTTTTTCAGTTGTAAGTCGACTTCATGTTTTTCTTCAGTTGTAAGTCGACTTCATGTTTTTCTTCAGTTGTAAGTAGATTTAATGTTTTCCCTTCAGTTGTTAGTCGACTTCATGTTTTTCTTTAGTTGTAAGTCGACTTCACGTTTTCCCTTCAGTTGTATATCTACTCCATGTTTTTCTTCAGTTGTAAGTCGACTTCCTATTTTCCCTTCAGTTGTAAGTTGACTTCATGTTTTTCTTCAGTTGTAAGTCGACTTCATGTTTTTCTCCCGTTGTAAGTCGAGTTCATGTTTTCCCTTCAGTTGTAAATCAACTTCATGTTTTTCTTCAGTTGTAAGTCGACTTCCTGTTTTCTCTACATGTCAGAGCAGAGTGTCCTTTTCTCTTTATTATTGTCTGGATGTCAAAATGATATGTTTTATCCGAAACTGTGTAGTAAATTTTTAGCTTGAATAATTTTATTCTAGTAGACATCGCTTATTTTATTTACCTCTCATATATATATATATATATATATATATATATATATATATATATATATATATATATATATATATAAATGTATATATATGTATATATATAATATATATATACATCTGTGTATGTAGTTACAGTTTGTGCGGATACGTACATGAGCCTACATTGGAAGCAATATCTCCTCTTTTATTCAACATTGAAAAATAACAGAAGTTTTTTGTATGTTTATTTGGTATTTGTATTCTTTTTTAAACTCTTGGTAATTCATTTATTCCTTATTTGGGAATGGGACCAAGTTGATTAAAAACTCATAATGAAAGAAAAAATGAAAACTAAATTTTATCTAAAGCTTTCAAACACTTTAGGAAATTTTATCGGTCGCCCTTCCATGGAATTTGAAGCAGAGAAGGTGTAAACATTAACTCGCAAGTGAATTTCACTGGAGGTACGTGCAAGGGAAGGGGGCGGGGACGGGGAGGAGTGGGCAGTGTATGAGGCGACTAATGTCGCGGAAGTTTTCATCGGCACAGGGAGTGCAACCATGAACTAGCAGTTCAAGTAGGAATGTCGTAGTGATCGTTGACTTGTCTTATCTCGAGAGCCACCAAATGTTAGGGCCACATAGGCATGCATACACAATATCTGTTTACAGCTGTATTGACACAGAAGAATTTCATTAGTATATCTTACATCTGGGCTTAGGCTATAACAGAAAATAGGATAGAATTATAACTGACATGCAAAGTCACCATGGGAATGAATAATGTATTTTTAATATATTCACCAAAAACACACTTACCAAATATAAACAAGTAAAAAATGCGCTGAAGTGTCTTCGGAGCAATCGAGTGTTTAATGCTGTATGAAACTCTCAGCCACCTCCCATGAAACTCTCAGCCACAGCGCATGAACCTTTCAGCCATGGCCCGGTGATGGCCTGTGTTGTTGACACCTATAGCGGTGCCAGACGCACGATCGTTGCTAACTTTGACCTTAAATAGAATCAAAATTACCGAGGTTAGAGGGCTGCAGTTTGGTATGTTTGCAGCCCTCTAGCCCTCCAGCCTCAGTAGTTTTTAAGATCTGAGGGCAAACAGACAGACAAATAGCCACCTCAATAATATTCTTTTACAGAGAACTAAAAGAGGTAAAATTTATATTATTATTATTATTATTATAATTATTATTATTATTATTATTATTATTGTTATTATTATTATTGTTCAGAAGATAAACCCTATTCATATGGAACAAGTCAACAGGGGCCATTGACTTGAAATTTAAGCTTCCAAAGAATGTGGTGCCCATCAGGAAGTAAGAGAAGGTAAATGGAAATATAGGAAGAAGCAGTGAAATCGCTATGGGGGGGCCAGGGGGGGCCCAGACCCCCAGTCAGATGCTTGTCCCCCCCCCACTGGCCCCACGAGTTGAAATTCCCATTGTAGCTAAACTTTAACCCTTTGGTGGTCAAAAGCAGAATTGTAGTTATAGGTTTTTAACACAAATGACAGTTTGTTCATGATATTTTGATCCTACTTAATGTTATCAACTTATGTATGAAGTGATTGAAACCATAGTTACAGTTTTGAATAAGAGCAATGCAGTTTGCTACTGCTGCTTAGAGTTAATTTCCAGGGAGAGGAGATGAAGAAGAGGGAATGGGATAGGTTGAAATTTTGAATAGATTTTGGAGGGTCACAAGTCTTTTGTGTTATTGATGATATGTACTATTTTGATATATTTACATGACAAGGATATTATACTATATTTGAAAATTAAAACTTGATAATAGAAATTAATCTAGTTTTCAATTGTAAGGTTGTGAGGAAATGTACATTACAGTATTTGATACATAAGCTTATAGTAAGAGTTGAAAATTAATTGAGAATTGAGCTCTATCATTTCAAATACAGGTTTACTAACTACTAATATTATTATTTTCTTTCATTCACATGGATATATACATCCGAGAATAGTATATTTTACTCATTACAGAAATGCTACATTAGTTTCGTGTAATTTTCTTTGGCCGCCCCGAAAAATATCTTTGCCCCACCTAGGCCCCCCCAACTGATGGAATGCCAGCTACGCCACTGGAAAGAAGAGATCTCACTTATTAAAAAGAAAATAATAAATTAATAAATTAAAATATATCAAACTGCAAGGATAATAGCATTAGGGTAGTAATGCGTTGCATCTTCGCTTGAACTTCTGAAGTTCCAATTGCACGACATCCTCTGAAGGGAGGTTGTTCACAGTCCAACGGTGTGAGGAATAATGGACCTCTGCAACTGAGAAGTTCGACAGCGAGGCACTTTACTGCATATTGGTGCTGCTGTTCAGCGAATCTGGTAGCTCTCAGCAGGAAAATGGGATCAGGGATAAATTGTGAATGCGAAAGATCTCTATTAAAATACAACGTATTAAAAAGTGACAAACAAGAGACCATCCGTCTGTGGTAAAAGTTATAACTGCTACTATTAGGAAACAGAAACCACTCTAACTGAAAGAGATAAATCTCTGGCAGAAGCAAACATCCACACCAGGGAACAGTATTCTAGTAAAGGAAGGACAAATGACATAAAATAGGTTGCATTGATTTTATCGCTGTTATAAATATATGAGGCCTTATGAACAATACCTAGCTTTCGAGCGGCATTTGCTGAAACTTTCATTAGGTGTTTCTCAAAAGTAAGATGTGAGTCAAAAGTTACACCTAGAATAGTTAAAGATTCATACTCATTCAGCAAAAAAGTCCCATCTACCTGAAGGGAAGGATGGGGTGGAAAATCTGTACGAGATCTGCTAATCAATAGTATTTTCGTTTTATAGGAGCTCAGCCTCATACCCTACCGACTACACCGATTAAGGCAGCTTCATTTCTCATTAGTGGGTACTACACCCGTAAGTGTTGCATCATCGGCATACCGGACAATCTTGTTTTCCAGGCCCAACGATCATATCGGTTTTATACATCAAAAATAATAGTGGAACCGAGAACACTACCCTGTGGAACTCCAGACACAATAGGTCTTGGTTTGCTGAAGATCCCATCAGCAACAACTCGCTGCTGCCTGCCTGTAAGGAAATCTTGAACTAATCCTAAAACATATCGACCCACTCCAAAATTCTGAAGTTTATAAATAAGTGCCTTATGATTTACTAAATCGTAAGCAGCACTAAAATCTATTTGAATTACTCTGCACTCAAAACCCTTATCAAGGTCCCCTTGCAAATGGCATGTCAGTTCTAAAAGAGCATCACAGACACCTAATTGCTTTCTATATGCATACTGACTCTCAGCTAACAATTCTTTAGATTCCACACAATTATATAGTGGCTTAAAAATAAGTTTTTCAGTAACTTTGGAGAGCACAGGGAAAATAGTAGTTACTGCAGTCTGCAGATATGCCACTCTTTGGAACAGGCACTGTATTACTAAGCTTGCGCTCATCCTTAAAGATATTATGTCGACATAAAAATCTATAGAACATACTAATCTTGGGAGACAACACACTAGAAACATTTTTTTTAAAACAAAGGGAAGAAAACATCAGGATCTTCTCCACCCCTTCCATCAAGCTTATCCAGAATTTTCTTAACATCCCTGGAGTAAGAAGCAAATTTTGTAAGAATAGGTTCTGGATGACAAGTATCAGGGAGAGGGACACCTTCATCTGGTTGCTTAGTTTCAAAAGCTCGACGAAGCAGTTCAGCCTTTTCTGTAGAGACAGTAACCAATCTACCATCATCTGTTAGTAATGGTGGAATGAATGAAATAGTGAATACGAAAGGATACAGGGGATCATCCTTCTTTTCACAATGGCTGAGAAGTTGTTTGATTAAGTCAATAAAAAATCAAACTCTCAGTTTAGGAGTATCCACCACTGAATAATCTTACCAGAAAGTGAAAGGTAAATCATTGTTGTGACGTAAAGAGACGTCAAGATCTGATGTTACTGACTAGGTTACTAAATAGAACGTGAAATACATAATTCAGATTTGATTTACACCTCGCAACACTTTTTTTCCAGAAGCATTTTTCAATATTCATAGTGATTGGTCATTTACGAAAAATTTTTTAACCACCTCGAGTCTCTCTCTCTCTCTCTCTCTCTCTCTCTCTCTCTCTCTCTCTCTCTCTCTCTCTAATGCGCATATAATTGGTGCATGACTTTACAAGATGTCATCAACCATACATAAACTCGTTAGGCTGTTCTATATAATTTGATATTTCTCTCTGCAGGAATGCAGAGGCGCTATACTCAAATCTTTTTAGTCGTCTTCCTCTCACTGTCAATGGAAGAAGAAAATGGTTACTTACGGAACCACTTTTTTTCATTATTTATCTGGGTAATATCTATAGATATGTATATATTCTGAAAATAGTCCCATTCAACTGACTATAGAGTTAAATGTCACACCTTCTATTTAATCATTTCCTGGCAAAATGGATCTTACTTTTCTTTCGCTGTTGACAGGAAACTTTCCTAGTAAGAGGCTCTCTAGAAAAAAATGTAGACCTTTTCTATTCCTATGGCATAAGAACAAACGCTGGAATACAGCCCCCTAGATGGTATATGTAAGTTGCATTGTCATCTGAAGCAGTTTCCATGACCGAATACTGAGGGACCTATTTCATCTTAGTTTCATTTCACGAAACATAACCCTCCGACCAATAAGAATTGTAAAGACGAATTACTTCTCTGAACACAGGCAGTTTGGTAGTTATTTTTTATCATTCTCGGATTAGGTTTGTAGCAGCCAATAAAAATTTCGAAAAGATCACCGACAACAACAGAACAGAAAATAATCCCGGTGGTGTTATTTTAAGAAACATGAACTTATTATTTGTCTTGCTTAAACTGGGTTGTATTATTTACACGGTCACTGGCAGGTGGTGTTGTTCCTAAAATTACGATCCTGTCCCTTTCCAATTTTTCACTTCAAAAATATCCTATAAGGCTTGATGCTCATCTCCCTCTTGAGCAGTAAAACTTTGCTTCCTCCCTGAAACGTCATTGTCCGATATAAATTAGCTTCCTCTCAACTCTCCACATCTTTCATTGCAGCCTTAACCATGTACAGTATGTCTTCCGAAAATGCGATCTGTGCATATAGTCCTTCGAAGTGGATTTTCCTCAGTTCTGTTATTGTTTAATTTGTTGTAAATTTAGTTGTTCGACAGGACACTGTTTTACCTGTCTGTTTCAAATTTCCCCATTCTTCTGATTTAATTGTTAAGGGATTTTAAGCGACCCTACTTGTTTATCTGCAACTTCCCCTGTTGAAATAAGGCCTTCAGCTTAGATCTTCTATTTCTGTTTTACCTCAGTCAGCTCCTTCAGTCAGATTTGGAAGTCTTCACGCTAAGTTCCACAACCCCTCAGTGTAAAACCTTAATAATATATATATATATATATATATATATATATATATATATATATATATATATATATATATACATACATACATACATACATAACTTTGAAAATTGAAGCATGAAATATATATAATATATATATATATATATATATATATATATATATATATATATATATATATATATATATATTGAAGATTCAGGATTTGAATCGTCTGGGTCCTTCTAATTTTACTAAATAAAAGGAATTCTACAGTGTAAAGAATATAAATAGGAAACTCATACAACTACACAGTGTATTTATTTATAATATATACAGTAAATGATAAGGACTCAGGTATTCACTCAACTTTACACACATTGTAGTACTAAGAAAATAAAACAAAATAAGTAAAGGCGGGGAAATGGTGCGTAAAATAAGACTATAAAATGGATATGTACGTATCTTGTAAATTCCTCATTGAAGCAGGGGTGTTGAGGCTGCTCTGCAGAAGATGCAGATGGTTTCGTTCAAGGAGGGGCAGCCAGTCTGTGGTATTGGCCTTCGAAGCTTTCAGGTGCTGCAAAGACTACAGTAGGTCAATCTGTTTTTCTCTTGGACTTGTCGCGACAAAACGTCTAAGGGGGAAGGAGGGGGGAGTTCTCATGCGCTTCTTCTCTCTCTCTCTCTCTCTCTCTCTCTCTCTCTCCTTTATTCTCAGCCTTTCTCTCTCTCTCTCTCTCCTTCTGTCTGTCTTTCTCTCTGTCGTGTGTCCTCTGCCCCTCCTTCTCTCTCTTTCTTTCAAGGGCGATCCTAAGAGAGTTTATATACACCTAAATAAGCGAAACTGATGATGACATTTTCGATGATCGCCGTTTTTCTATAAGCACTTTCTACCAATTTCTGCTTTTTGATTCACTCATCGAATACCGCTCATCCGTTACTGGCAGCTTCTAGACCATCGGAGACGAAATTTTGCATCAGCAGTCGCCAGATTTACCAGGTTTATCAGAGATCACGTGGGGCTGCCGAAGGGCAGAGGAGGACCCAGGGCAACACCGCACTGGACTTCCACATAACAGGCGCTTATTCAAAAGAAATTTTTCTTTTCAGCAGTACCACTCCGTAGCCACAAAAGTCACTAAAAATATCACTATATATATATATATATATATATATATATATATATATATATATATATATATATATATATATATATATATATATATATATATGGTTATTATGTAACATGCTAACTTCTAGCCTCGTTACTTTCTAAAGTTTATATTTGAGGAGAAATGCAATGAACTATTTTTCGGTTTTAACCTTTCCTTTTGATCTTAACAAGCACAATGAAACTGAGAATTGTAGTACTGCACATTTTTTGACTTCATAGATTAGCTCATCTGTGACGGCTTTGTTCCTTCTTACATATCTTATAAGCGAAGAAAATGAGCATTTATATTACGGTATAAATCCTAACAAATAAATAATGTAGTTTACAAAGATATTTTCTTTTTCAAATAGCCTTTGAAATTGAATTACGAAGTCAAATTGTTGTAGTTTTGCTAGTAGGCCAAAATGAAGTATCTCTGTCTGTCTCTATCTCTCATGTTCCTATTTGATGCTGCGGACTTCAGTGTCTGAATGCTCTGTCTTTTGGCCTTGTCCTCACGCAATCAAGCTCCCACAAACAGACAAAACAAGCAGACCTTGATCATTGTTCATTTACAACCAATAAAAGCAAGTAAACATAATTAACTAACGACTTGCTCAAGACCCATTGATCTTGGACTTGATGAACAAATATTCGATGAAATGATATCCATTCCATTGTAAACATAAATGCGGAACCGCTGAAATGAGAGCTATCTTCTTTTCATTACATTCAAATGGGTTAAATAACCAGACCACTGCAGACTGACCTGAAAAGATTACCCGACTCGATACAGGGAAAAGCATGAAGTCTCAGTAGTCTTTACAAGGTGCGCAGCAGTGTTTGTCCGTTCTTCGCAATTTGCTTTGTATCTTTTGTAGAGTGGTCTATTTTCACTTGAAATGATACAATATCATCCATACGTGAATGTTACTGGATTGATGTAATCTTACAAAAGGTAACAGATTCCTCTGAAAGAATTATACACACACATATATATCGCTCCATCATTATAAGATATGTCGTAACTCAAAAATTTGAAGTTTTGATGTTAGCAGCAGCTTCGGACTTCAGAGGTTGCCCATTTACTGATTCTATCCGCGTCCCGGCATTTTGGATAATAAAGTGGATGTTACAGACTAAATACACACACAAACAAAGCCACTTTTAAAAAACATAACCGAGAGATGGCAATAACTTCTCGCTGGGGAAGATTTTAAGTCTAAATCAAAATCTCCGGTGGTCAGTGTAGGCAGGGCAGCCGGTCGAGACCACAGGTCTACCCCAAAGCCAAATCAAAAGTCCTTCAAAACATCGTGCTTCTCCTGAAAAAAATCAAAAAGATTTTAAAAGAAGAAGAAGATGATGAGTTACAAACAGGAGATCTTGTGAATTTCGATATTAAGCGACATTTGATATATATATATATATATATATATATATATACAATAACGGAGATATACCGATAGCGTGATTTCGATATTAAGCGATATATATATAATTGTCCTATATATATATATACATATATTTGTATATATTATATATATATATATATATATATATATATATATATATATATATAATATATATAAATATATAAACACACATATATATATATATATATATATATATATATTTATATATATATATATATATAATATTATATATATATATATATATATATATATATATATATATATATATATATATATATATATAACTATGTAACTTTCTCAACATTATACCTACACGGATAGTGCATCAGAAGCCCATCAAACTTGCCAACAAATACTGTTCAAGTCACCTTATTCTACAACCACACTAGGAGGCCCATTTCACATTTTCTATCCACATTTAAAAAATTACTTTCAAGCCCGTGCAATATATATTAGGCAACCAGTGTCACTTCAGTGGATTTTATTTTTCCCTTTCACTGGCATTCACAATTTGCACTTCACCTTCATACTGGAGATATATCTCAGCGATCCTTTCAGAAGATCCAACTGTGACTTTTATTGACATTTCTCCTCCAAGACTTTCCATAGACCTCAGCTACTCTGTGACTCAAAGTTTCTCTCAGCTTTCCATCATCAATTACATCTAATCCCAAATACATGTTCACTCACAGTTCTCTTCCACCACCGTTTCTTGTACTTTATTTGTATCCTTGTATCGCTCCATCTATATTATAAACACAGAGGCACAACATACTGTACCCTTGTCCCAGGTCCAGTTTTACGCCAAACCGGTCACCCCAAGGTTAAATTTTTAAAGCTTGCATCTCTTTCTTAACAAAATCTTTTAATTTATCTTAATTAACTCCATTTTACAGCGTAAATCCTTAAACCATATTGCATCTCTGTCAGTTCTGTCAAGCTTTCCCCTTAGCTCTAGAGCTACTCACATAAGTTTTTCATAAAAAAAAAAGTGGTCCATACAAACTCTTCCTCATCTACACCACTATTTTCCCTTGTGATATATTGCTTTCTGCTATTTTCTTAATCAAGATCCTACCATGGATCTTTCATAATATACAATTAATATTTCCTGTAGGAATAATATATACAGTATATATATATATATATATATATATATATATATATATATATATATATATATATATATATATATATATATAGTATGTATATGAATATTTATTTACGTATATACCATATTTTACAGCGTCGAAGACGTTCTGGCTTTGGAGATACACCACACTTTTGATTAGCAAAATTTTAGAAAAAAAGTAAACATGAAAATATTCTCACACGACTTCTACGAACCTTACCAAGAGGTTTTGCGGGTGGTTTAGCGACATGTAGATTCCTTTAACCATATACAGTATGCATTTTTCCTTTACAGCATGTAGATTACGTACATACAGTAAGTTTACACTCCAAAGTTTACACGGCTACAAGTAGGTAAGGTACCCACAGTATGATTGCACCTACACTAAAATATCCCAGTTCCTTGACAGTGTTCGCCCCTGTGGATTTTACTTTCACTAGAGTATCTGTATCAGACCCAAACATAAAAAGACGAAATTTTGAGTTGGCGACATTGCCCCGGCTTTGTTTTGGGGTATTTTCTGGCCTCAGTATGTTGAAGTGCTGTGACTTTGGCTGATACACCATATGGATTATTGGCATTTTCATTTCATTTTTTTTAATACTTTGTGTTTACAAGTTCGTTGATTTCCATATTTAGTGATATTTTCTGAAGTTGACATATCAACGAACTGAAAAACTTGAACAGATCACATCACCAAGTAATATAAACAGTAAGTATAAGCTGCCAGCTGTTGTTCTTGGAAAATTTCCTTGGCCAACACCGTCTGTGTGTGTGCAAATGGATGGGGCTGCAGCTGGTGCAGTCTTTTTGGTTTTTATGGTATTAGATGCAAGTTTAGTAATATCTTGCAATCTCAGAAAAAGTAATGATAGGCTATATGAAATATTAGAATACTCTATAACATTTTATTATAGTAACGGTACAATTCAGTTTTCAAAACTTGAAATTATTTTGCTCTTCGTTACCATACAAATATGACACACGAAACTGAACAAAATAAAACAAAAAAAACAAAAGAAAAAAGGAAATACTTATGTCAACGCAAACCGTTTCATTTCCACACATCCTAACAGATGCCGCTGTTTGTTTCGTTCATCATTCTTCCGAGCGTCTGAAACCCTTTTTTTAAGATGTTAGGGCGATATATATATATATATATATATATATATATATATATATATATATATATATATATATATATATATATATATATATATATATATATATATATATGATACTCTTGTTTATTTACTGTTTACAGGTATATTTACACACTTCATTCAGGGTCATATACAGTCATTCTGATTACTCTTTGCGGAAGGTAACCCTCCGTACATTTCCAGGACCTATTTTAGGAAAAATAGTGTCTTCTACGCTGCAAAATACTGTATAATCTGCATTCATATATATATATATATATATATATATATATATATATATATATATATATATATATATATATATATATATATATATATATATATATATATATATATATATATATGTATATATAACATATATATATGTATATATAATATATATATGTGTGTGTGTATATATATATATACATATATGTGTATATATATAAATATATATATATATATATATATATATATATATATATATATATATATATACTGTATACTGTATATATATATATATATATATATATATATATATATATATATATATATATATCTTTTCTTTTTCCCAGATCTTTCCAATATCAGTACTGGGTATGGGGTAGCAAACACGACTGGCAATGTTCTTTGGAGATTTTCGCATCAGGCAGAGCAGCAAGAGATATACTATTCTAGCCCGGCATCCCACCAGAGTAAAAACGGAAGCGTGCACGTCATGACCACCCAGGAAAAGAGGCTCATCTGTAACTACAAAGTTATGGGATTGGAATGATGCTTGTAGATAATGCAGCGATAATTAAGGATAACAATGAGAAACTGCAGAAACTTGTGAAAAAGTTTGGAAGTGTTTGCAAGAGGAGAAAGTCGAAAGTGAATGGGACTAAGAGTAACGTTACAAGGGTGAATGAAAGCAGGAAGATGGAGAAATGTACGCATAAATCTATATCCATGTTATACTCGTATATATATATGTGTGTGTGTGTGTGTGGACAAGTATATATATTTAATAGACTAATCAAAAATACGAATACACACAAATGTTATAACTTCCCAACGCAAAAATCATGGAGTATTTTGGAAAGTCCACTCTCAGGGCCGTATGTAAATGAGGACCCAAGAAAAAAAAAATGGTAGTGAAAGTTTCACTGCACTGCCAAACGCGTCTGTGTGAGAAGCGGCAGACTGCACAGTAACGATACAAATACCTGCTGGGAAGTTCCGAGAGGGGGAGACTGGAGCTTAACACTGACACTGAGCTAGTCTAGTAAGAGAGAGAGAGAGAGATGAGGAAAGGAGGCCGCAATTTATCTCCTAATGTTTTTCATAGCTGTTGGGATATCTTTGTTGACCACTAACACAATTGTCTTGTTTTGATACTTTCTAGCTTTTTACGTTTATGTTTTTATTTAAGCCATCATCACCATCATTATCCTGTTGATCGCCAATTGCATTACTCTTTTTTAATTATGCGTTACTTTTATCCGCTCAAAACAGCCACCGTCGAATAGTCTGAATGGCGGAATAAATTCCACTCAAGGTTAAGCTTCAGTGAATCTCCTTTTCCTTACGTAGTCAAGCGTGTCGTAGGTCCGTAACCACCTTTAGAAGCGAGTTCACTTTTCTCTGGGAAATGTGACGCCACTTCATCGGAAATTTTATTAACCTGATAAAGAATCAGAACGAATTCCCCAGATATTTTCTGTGGCATAAAATCTTTCGATACAGCCTCGGCAACTGGAAGATTATACTGACTGTAGTAAAAGCTTAAAAAGGAATGGAATGCAAGACTGCTAATAAACTTACACGCACACACACATACACACACATGTGTATATGTGTGTGTGTTTATTATGTACATCCATACATATGCTTGAAGTCACCAGAACACGTGTTACATATATGCAAATATATCACATGAAAAATACAATACTGGGTATGAATCCTGACTGATTCTGCCATTAGTTTTCTCCAATGTCTTCAGGAGGTTTAATACATATTAGTAGAGATTTACAATATATATATATACATATATATATATATATATATATATATATATATATATATATATATATATATATACATACAAATGCATACATATATAGTTATAAATATAAATTTCTGACCCACACAAGAAATATATTTCTGTTAAACACGTACTCACGCGTTCGTTAGTCCACACACACATACACATATATAGATAGATAGATAGATAGATAGATAGATAGATAGATAGATAGATAGATAGATAGATATGCTTGAGTGAGAGTAAAAACAAGCATACAGACGGTTGGGGAAAATGTTCCCACCTGATAAGTAGATAAAAGATGGAGGAGCAGTAAAGTAAGCTTGTTTGCGTCTGAGGCCATTGTCAATCTACAAATCTTGTTCACATACGAGGAGAGGAGGGTGAGAGGTCACGCCTTTGCTATAGGCACAGGTAAACCACCGTACTTAAAAATCTAGACATTAACTTTTGAAATATATGGATCGGATCGTTTATCAAATTCTTTGGCTGATATCCATATTCCTACCAAAGCTTTCTTTTATGGAACTGTTTGCTATGATATTTCTTTCCTGTATATTATTGGAATAAACAAATCTTTTAGTCCTTGTCTCATCGGAGGCAAGATTGTTTTCGGTTTTCACTAACATGAACGAAGATAGCGCTATTCACCTGTGCATATCTAGTATATACATCTGTTTTTATGCTGTTCTGTTTCTTTCTTTTTCCAAAGAGTTTCCAGTTTGACCAATACAAAAGCTGTTACATGACTTACATATGCTGTAGTACTGCTGGGCGAGTTCTCAAAGTACGTGTTTCATTGTATTATTGTCCTTAAACGCTACATTATCGCCCAAGTTCTAAAGATAGGGAAATTAGTGTAGTGCAGGCAAGTCTTTTGCGTTATAAGTTTCTCTATTGTTATCAGAAAAGCTCATTTGTGCCTCTCTGAATGCCTTGTCTACAGTATTACAGAATCAGTAAATGTTGCTCTCTTGCCTGTATTCCTGATTATATCTACATCGTCAATGTATTCAGGGCTACATATCATAATGTCCTGAAGAACATGGATGTGAAAGCTGATTTATTGACTTTATTGCTTTGGTCAGAATAAACATGTACATAATCAGAAATATTGGCATGTTTTCTGTACATACCACATTTAAACCCGTTACTACTACTGCTGGCCAATTATATGGTGTGTCGTCAACCTATCTGAACCGTATTAAATTGCATGGAGTGATTTTGTTTGATATTCTGCTTTTGAAAAATTCTGTAAGCAAATACATGAAACTGGAGATAAAGGGTTACCCATTGCCATGCCAAAATTTTGAAAGTAAAATTTCCCGTAAAGTCCAGTTTACATTCCTTTATGTATATTTTAAAAAACTCTATTACTTTCGTGATCCAAGAAATTGGTATACCCACCTGCTGTCTGCTCTGTAAGATAGATAAAAATTCTAATAGATTCTATATCAGACTACGCATCAAGTACAGCAAAAAGAATTATTATGTTAACAACAGAAAAACTTACAGAATATAAAATCTGCTTGTACTACCATATTGCAGTAATAACAAATACCTTTCTTCTCTCCTTAAAAACTTTGGAGATAATGTGACATTTAAGAACAGTAATACAACGAAACAAGCACTTATAAAGAACTCGCTCAACAATACTACACAGGATATGTATATCAAATTCAACGTATGTCGTGTGATAATTCTGTATTGGTCAAACTGGAAAATTATTTAAAAATCAGTAATGCCATCAACTGGAAAAGGGATAAAAAAGATAGTGCATTCCAATAATATACTGGAAAGAAATTGTAGAAAATCCAGTTTTCTAAAAGAAAGCTCTTGTAGGACTTTGAAAATCAGCAAACGAATTTATGAACTCGATTCATTTATATCACTAGAAATCTGTAACATGAACAGATTTTTAGGAAGGTCCTTTACCTGGACCTACAGGAAAGACGCGAGTCCACTTGCTTTTCACCACTTATTGGGTGTGGACACTTCTCACAGTCGTCTGTAAGTTCGTTTGTATTGTCGTTCTAACTTTGTATCGTAAGTTTCTACTATCATGTATCATTCCTCTCCAAGATGTTTTGACAAACTAAAAGCAAGGGCGGGTCATGATTCATACCTAATGTTTCATTCGACTCCATATCCCTCTATCTATCTATCTATGTCTATATTTTCATCATATCTCACGGCAGAGCTGAACAATACGAATCCGGTGCCAATTCTTGTCCTCTCTGCTTCCCTAAAAAGGCTGTCTTTTACTCAGATAGAAATGAACATTCATTTCGTCTCTGTTTACGCAGACTCGAAATTTTGCTGCTCTGTTATCTTTCACTCTGCCATGACATTGTAAGAATTTCGAAGTTCCTCAGACGTTTGGTATTGCACCAAGGATGGGGAGGAAAAGTTCCCAAATATGTGCAAAGTTGAGACCTAATCTTCTCGTCCAGTAGCTCAGGAATTTTTTTCTCTTTCAAGCATCTCCCAGTAAAGCCAAGCTACGTTGCCCCCTACCGGTTACCCAGCAATACTTTTTAGTATTTAGTTAATATTCCTCGTATTAGCTATACAACACTGACTGTTTTAATATTCCATGTTATATATATATATATATATATATATATATATATATATATATATATATATATATATATATATATATATATATATATATATATATATATATATATATATATATATATATATAAGCTGAAAACTGTATAAACACCTTGTTATAAATGGTTAAAGGGAAGTTAATTTACACACCTGAAAAAATTTTAGTATTTTTATTACTATTTAACAATATGAAATTGTCAAGCGCATAACAACACAGGGCTCTTCCTCTTCAAGGACCAGCTTCTCCTCCACACCTGCTGTATTGCAAATACGGAAAACCTACATGAATGGCAAAGCCTTGGAATTTTAATATTAACTGACATATAAGAAGAATATTACAAGAAGCACTTATATATAGGAATAAGTAAACGTGTTACCTGAACTGTGAGTAGGTCAAGGACCGGAAAAACTAAGCCAGATAACCATATTATCAATGCTGGATAATAACCCTATCCTGAAATGATGTAACGCCCATATAAGTTACTGTTTACAGAAAGATAATATTCTTCAGTCGTGTATTTTAACTTATGACAATGAAAACGAAATCTTAGCTTACCACTTATGTACCATACTAAAAGGAATAACACCTTCAGCAGAGCTTCAGAATCACTGCAAGGACGAGAAAAATCCTTCAATATAAAGTATGTAATAAACAAAAATAATAGTACTTAACCAATTACAGGCAGAAAGGTCATTAAAAGGCAGCAACAAAGGCTCAAAGAGATGATTACGCTTACCATTAAGTATTTGTCCTAATAATACTTGGTACTCACTGTAGTCCATCCAAGCGAGAAGTGATTAACGCTAATGCTCGTAGAAAGTTGTGGTATGTCCCGACGGAATCATCCACTGAGGTGAGGTGAAGTCCGAGACCGTGATGAACCATAAACTGGGGGGCCAGAGAACATCCAGGTGGCCGCCAAATATGCCGTCCAAAATATGGAGTCACAGGGAAATATACAGATGCCTCGTGAGGGACCCTTGACTCAAAGGCAATTTTAGCAGAGCCATAAATTTGCATCATACTCGTCGATGACTCTCTCAACTGAAGACTGGCTTATCCTGGCTTGCACTGAAGACTGGCTCAGCGCGAGATTGGCTCAACTGCCCTCAGGCTCTGACAGAACAATCTCTGCTTATTTAACGGCAGATCTCGACGCTCCCTCGGAACAAGAAGAATACAAAAAGAGGAGGAGTCAAATAATTGCCAATTATCACTAAGACTGCAGGAAAGACAGTAGGGTGTACCAAGTATTTAAGTAATAATAAACAAACTTGAATAGTTACGGATCCTTCCTGCCGCCGTAGGAAAGTACACTAGAAATAACTGGAATTCTGTATAATATATATATATATATATATATATATATATATATATATATATATATATATATATATATATATATATATATATATACATACATATTATTTATGTACATTTACAGTGTGCGCACTCCATAGTTCTTCCAATTTCCAAGAAAATCATGATCATTTAACACAGTAGTTGAGATGCACAAACAAAACATTGAATATCAAAATAGTCAGTGATGTATAGCTAATATAAGGAATATCAATTAAGATTTACTAAAAGGTAGTGCTGGGTAACCGGTAGGGGGCAACGTAGCTTGGCTTTACTGGGAGATGCTTGAAAGAGAAAAAAATTCCTGAGCTACTGGACGAGCAGAATAGGGCTCAACTTTGCACGTATTTGGGAACTTTCCCTGCCCATCCTTGGTGCAATACCAAACGTCTGAGGAACTTCGAAATTCTTACAATGTCGTGGCAGAGTGAAAGATAACAGAGCAGCAAAATTTCGAGTCTGCGTAAACAGAGACGAAATGAATGTTCATTTCCATCTGAGTAAAAGACAGCCTTTTTAGGAAAGCAGAGAGGACAAGAATAGAGACCGGATACATAAATTATTAATCAGCGCTGTCGTGAGATATAATGAAATACAGACTCAGCGTTCGCATATCCCATCTGGCAAACTGTACATGGATCAGGTATGATTCTCAGAGCTTGACAGGAAATGAAATATGACTGATATCAGCAGAACGAAGACAGACTGCTGGTCAAGCCCGAATCTCTTCAGAGAATACGTGGGCTTATAGTGCCATTATGCTGTCGGTTTCACGTTTCTCTGGTTAGGTTTAGAACCAAGTCCTTTCCCTCTCATTCATGAAGTGCAACGTCTGCTCAGTGAACGTGTTCAGCAACGTCATTTTTGCTCATTTTGTGGAATTTTACAGCTTATAATTTTAGTAATCAAGTCGGTTAAACTGTACCGATCACGAAATTAGTTACGTGTATTTTCTCACTAAAAGTAACTCATTTACAATGTGGAAAAGAATACATTTAATTTGTTAATTACTTCAGATGAATAAGTGCCTTTCCTACATCTAGAAGCAAAAGCGACATCATGCGAGACGTGTCTTTCAGAAAGCTTCATTACACATTACACAAAATTTACCTCTAATTTCCTTGTAGAACTTAGTTTTCACGTTACAGAATCCAGAAACCCTTACTGAAGAAAAATTCCCTCGACCATATATCAACGATATGCTCAGAAACTCTTCACAAAAACTGGGAACAAATTTTACAAAATCAAGAACTCACGTATACGTTTTGTCTTTTAATTTTCCATATATAAATAAAGACGAAGCCATCTAATTTCTAAAAAAGAAATAATTTTATTTATGCATGAGTAGGCTATAGCAATTCAGCTTTCTCTCCCAGCCCAAAAAAATGACAGAAATGGAAAGAGTACATTTCTTAAATCAAAATTTATTAACAACAGTCATCAAATCTTTGTTTAGGGACTATAATCGTTTATTCAATTAAACTATATACATCTCTATAGCAGTATAATCAGTCTTTAATTACCGTGTAATATTGAAGTGTTATTCTAAAATCTTGTTTAAAAAAACCAGAGGCTCATTTTCTAAACTGAAGTAACAAATTTAATTATTGTTTTATTTACTGCAATGATACCACTTTTATTTACTAATATTTTGTACATTTAGCTACTGAAACTTATGGAAACTCATCGAAGCCTTACACAAAACTCTTTCTGAAACCTAATATTGTAAAATTTCACCCTAAGATACTTTGTTTGGTTTTGAGGCTCATTACGTTTCATTCATTGATTCAGACCACGTGCTCCTTCCTACGAGAATTTACATATTATTATGATAACAATATGCAGACTTTTGTTACTTCGAATATGAGTCAGGAATAGATTTCGCTCCACTGACGTTTAAATATGCAGCCTACACATGGATATCGAAAACTATAGCTTTTACAAATATGTATCAATGTTACCAATTATAAAGTGTACTTAGATGGTTTTATGCTTCCAAAAGAAATTCAACTGACAAACAACTGAAATGTTATATACCTGAAAAAACTATCCCGTGGCTAACAGGATGAATTACGTAAAAGTGGGCATTCGTAATAAGTAATGCGTGTGACGACGTCAAAAACTTGCAGACGAGTATCCATCTGACCCATCGACCATCTGCAGACAGCGTCCCTACAACCTCCAGCAGCATTGTGATAAATATTCAAACTACTTCGTGAATGTTTATATTTACTAGAACTCTCTCACCATCTGATATAAGTCATAAACATAAAAAAGCACCAGAAAGACGAACTTGGATCACAAGTCTACTCATATCAAACACAAAAGAACGATGGGCTTTCAGTAATTGAAAATTTTACTTCACTGGTAGAGCCCAGGCTACACGTAAGCCCATGCTGCAAACTGCTCAGATCACAAGATATCCTCATCATTCAAACTTTATTCTATGTACAGTTTCATTGCATGAATATAAAAATAACTATTCTGATACCAAAGTTATATCCATGCCCGGAAACTGGAAAAATAACTTTCGATGATGTTGACCGTCAGAACACAAAGCATTAACAAGCGAACGATAGGCTGTGTTACTGATTTGACAGATATTTGATTTAATGGCCTTCTTTTAAAACATACTTGCATTCCATATCAGTCAAAATTACTTCCTCATTATAACCTTTAATTATTCATTCTATCTAAGTTTTATTCCAATGCCTTAAATTGATAAGGTGGGCGGGGGGAATATAAGTCTAGGCTAGCCTTTTATGCTTGTATAACTGTCATCAACGCACAAGAGATGACGGGAACTATGAGATTTCAAACTTTTGCTCGACAGGTTATGTGACAAGATACTCCTGAAATTGCCAAACCACAGAGTAATCATAATGATATATATGCTAAAAAAAGACAAATATGCAAATTATTCCGAAAAGAAACCTGCATTACTACTGCCATACTTTAACTGAAGCCTTCCAGTCTCGCAGTGGCTCTTCCATTCACCGCGCCTTAACAGTGTCACAGACAACAATATTTCATTCTATTTCGAATATGTAGGATGTTAGATGCGTAGGATTGTAATAAAACCCCTGTGTCCAGTGATGCGTGTATTGCAGAGTAATGCTTACTACAAGAGCGCCAGTTGCATATTGACTCGGTTGGAGGGAGACGCCAACCTTCCCTCTGGTGGGAAAAACAAGTCTCGTTCTCTTCTACAATCTTACAGAATATTAGCCTACGCCTGTAATTTACATGCAAGAAATCATCAAAATACCATTTATTCGGAGTCGCACAGCCAGATGTCTTTTTATGTATTTACCTACAGTGAGATACAACATAATTATTGAGAGCCCATCGTTCGTTTGTGTTTGATCTGCGTAGTCTATTTGATACAAGCTCGTCTTTCGTGTGCTCGCATTGTTATAGTATCGATATAAATCGGTATGTTTTAGATCTATATACGAAGGCGGGAGGGTTCTTTGTATAAATAACCATTCAGATGTATTACTGAAGAAATAGTTCTTATCTTTATCACAGTATCCGAAACACTGATTTCATCCAGTCACGAGCTAGCTCTGCGAATACCACATTACCTAAAACCTACGTCGGTGAGTGGACAGACGAAATAGAACAGACTGTAGTCTGTCACAACTATATCACTGCCTTCATTTTGTCTCGTTTTCTCGTCTGTTTGTCAGTGAGATAACAAGATCCTATGAAAACTAATGGAAGGATTTTCACGAAAATTGGTGAAAAGATTTACTGTTGGATTAGCAGGAGTTTGAGTGGATCAGAGTCTAAAGCTGGATCCAGGTTTTTTATTTATTAGCTTTTACTATTGCCACCAGCATGTATCGAAAGAAAATTGCAGCTTGCTACTGTTTACGCAAGAGAAATTAAATGAAATATATTATTTAGTGAATGTCTTAGTCATGTCTTGTTTCTCAAGGAACACGCAAGCTACAAAGACCAGTCATATAACTATGCTAACTGATTTGCGATGCTTGACTAGAATAGCAGTAGCAGTAATTAATAGTAATATTTGTTTTATGCTTCATTTTAGTCCAATTTATGCAAAAGTTCAGCTTTTCTTTTTGTAGTGAACTAATAACGCTGTCAGTCTTATTCGGTGACTGTTTATCATATACAAGTAACATTTACGAAGGAAATCAGTGAAGTGGTCTAACAAGTATGTACCAAACGACTTTGCAACACCCACAATGACCTCAACTGCTCGATTTCTTCGCATCTTTTAAATTCAAGCTTTGTAGTGGCAAGTATCCAAAAGTTGTGAAGAAATGAGATGTTAAGAGATTACTGTCACAATTAACTTTCATTGAGAAGAAGTCTTAAGGAAGCATTTTTAAATATGCTTCAGCGACTATCAGTTTTTCATTCCTTCTTAATTTGTTGCACTTCCTTCATTCTTGTTCATCCTTACCAATGTCGTTTACATTTTACTAATATAATCTTCGCTCGCCTAATCTCTGATGGCTGGTCTCCATAACCCATGAAAATAATGAATTGATATTGAATCAACTGCACTCGCTTCATTATTTAAAAACTGGAATATAGGGCAGGGAATAAACTTCGGCAACTCCTTATTGAATATTCGGCCGTAAAGAACCGTCAAGTTCCTGCCAAAATATCATTCATGGCGCGATGAATGTTATTCCAGAAGGAAAATTTACTGTGCTTTAGCTATTCATATAACCAATAAGAGGATGTGTATTCATACATATATACATAAGTATATATATACATATAGCCACACACACAACATAAATATATATATATATATATATATATATATATATATATATATATATATATATATATATATATATATATATATATATATATAATGTTGTGTGTGCATGTGTTTATACACATACACACACACACATATATATATATATATATATATATATATATATATATATATATATATATATATATATATATATATATATATATATATACTGAATAAATATGTGTGTGTGTGTGTGTGTGTGTGTGTGTGGTGTGTGTGTGTGTGTGAGTGTGTTAGTAACACTTGAAAAAAAATCTGCTGTCTACTCTTTAAATACGTCACCAACATTTCTGACAGAGGAAAAAGTGCCTCTGTTAGCCCGGCTTCATAGATGTAAAGAGGAAGAGAGGGGAATCAAGGCCACTGTATGGGTGGATGGCGTCAAGACCAGGCTCTTTTATGTTGCCTTGCAAATGGCCTCTACCTTTACGAGTAAGGAAGAATCGGCTGTCTCTCTCTCTCTCTCTCTCTCTCTCTCTCTCTCTCTCTCTCTCTCTCTCTCGCGATGAAAACATGGAGATCTTTAAAAGTCTGGGCACTTCTGGCGCGAGTTAAGTGCTCGCTTGATGTGAAGAGCCGAAGGGACGTGATTCCAACGGTCACTCATAAGTAGCTTTTTGTATTTTTTCCCCTGTTTACAAAGTTAAAAAATGGGAAGAGGTTTACAGGCGATGTCACCTAAGGGCCTCACTGTAAAGAGATTTTAATTACTACCGTCAAATGCTGAACTTCAAAGACGCATAGAAAGGGCCAATTGCTTAAAGAGGAGAGTCCTTTCAAGGTCGTTGTGAAATCTGTCTGTTCGGACATTGTCTCCAGAGGAATTCGATGGAACTAGAACATCGATTCGTTTTAGCGCACAGCGTTTTAGACGAGCAATCGAATGCCGGTATTCTGCCGCCCTTCAAGAGTGGGAAAAATAGAATTAGGAGTGTAATCCGGAAAAACGGTTTAGTGCAGTGATTCTTAAACTGGGGCGCCAGAAGCTTCCAAGGGGGGCGCAAGCAGGGTTGACAGATGGTGCCTATTATTTTTTTAATTTGTGATATTAAATGCAAAATTGCCAAAAACATTATCACTGCTTCCATATGTTTTCTAATTATTATCTCAAAACATGCCAAAAATTCAAAATATAAGTCAAATTTCATTTCAAGTCTTATTTATGAATGAATTGAAATATAGTACAGTGCATACATACTTATAAAATATTTAACAGCAATGAAACATAAATCTACCATTCATTCATATACTCATATAAGCAAACAGGCAACATATTGTTTATAGTTTATAGTTGGCAAAAATTTCAGGGGTTGGGGGGCGCCGTGGGATCTATACATAATGAAGACGGGGGCGCAAGGCAAAAAAGTTTAAGAACCACTGGTTTAGTGCTTGTAATATTAATGCATAACAGACTTGAGGAATGGTTATTATTTTGCTATACTGAGTGATTTACATTAATGAGATGTCAGGGCATTGTCTAAAATAGGTATTTTCAAAAACTGAATATTCATAACTAATAAGAATGCCTCTCATAAAACAGCCATACTAACACAAAACCTATAAATCATAATAAAGACTTCTAGGTAAATGTCTCGCATCTGTTAGAAGTAACATTCATAATTTTCTAAGAATGCCTACTTCTCCTAAGAATATGAACCCCACCCTTCTCCGAGTATCTCGAACAGAGAATGACCAATCCCGTGTCAGTAGTTGGAACCGAGTCGCATTCTGAAGCCCACAAGCTCTGGGCACCTGACCAGCGAATGCCTACAGGGAACCAAGGTCTAAAGAATACCCTTGAAGGGAACAAGTAATCATCGCAAAATAACAGGAGTTGACCAGACTTAAAAACGCATGAGTAATATACCTATCTTTCTATCTACACATCTATGTATGTATGTAGGTATGTATTTATATATATATATATATATATATATATATATATATATATATATATATAAATATATATATATATATATATATATATATATAAATATATATATATATATATATATATATATATATGAATGTCTTTACTGTAATACCACATTGTCATATGAAGATAAGAAGGCCCATAAAACACTATTTGAACATTGCAACCATATATTTCAGAGCACTTCCTTCTGTGCTCCTGTTCAGGAGCACAGAAGGAAGTGCTGAAATATATGGTTCCAAGGTTCAAATAGTGTTTTATATATATATATATATTCATATGTGTGTGTGTGTGTGTGTGTGTGTGTGTGTGTGTTGCAGCATAAATCTGAAACACTGAGCAATTTCAACCAAACTTGGTATACATGACTTACTACTATCTAGAAAAGAGTACTGTAGGGGGTAAGACATCACTAGCACCAGAGGGGACCAAAGGGGGTGGGGGTGGGAAGGGCTTCCCTGAAACGGGACTGGCTCTGCCCATAGACTTAGCAACTAAATAAACTCTATGAATTTATCATACTTCAATTTGGTATACATATGACTTACTACCGGGAAAAGAATACTATTGGGGTGAGGTAAGACATCACTGGCACCAAAGGGGGTGGGGCTGGGTAGAGGGTGACATATAAAAATAACCAAACATGACAAATATTAGTGTCATATTACATTTTCGAGGTCGCTAAGATGAATGGTGACACTCCCGATGCCGTTTAAGTCCAAGTCCAGCCCCGATAGAAACGGAGGGTGAGAAGGGGTGAAATATAAAATGTCAAAAATGCTGGGAATGTAACTGAAGCAACTATCTTAACAGGAAAGAGAGAGAGAGAGAGAGAGAGAGAGAGAGAGAGAGAGAGAGAGGGGAGAGAGGAAGTGAGAGAGTAGAGGGGTGTTAGGAAGGATAAAGAGGAGAGAGAGAGAGAGAGAGAGAGAGAGAGAGAGAGAGAGAGAGAGAGAGAGGAAGTGAGAGAAAGAGAGAGCAAAGGGAGTGTTAGGGAGGAGAAAGAGAGAGAGAGTTTATCAGTTGTCATTCAGATTTTTCCCAGGCAGCACTGGGGTGGTCAGCTATTATTATTATTATTATTATTATTATTATTATTATTATTATTATTATTATTATTATCATTGTATATATATATACAGTATATATAATGTGATAGTAACGGAGATATGGTGGAATTACTATGACCAGCTTTCCATTGACTTATAGCATTATACTGAGAAGGTGGGAAACTAGTTGAGAATGGGATATATTTGCATATATATATATATATATATATATATATATATATATATATATATATATATATATATATGGTTATAGTAATTCCACCATATCTCCGTTACTATCAACCAGACTCATTCAAGAGATTTGCCAGGCGTCTCTTGTGCGCCCTTTCATTTTCCGTAAGGTCTAAGTGTGCTTTCATTGCCTATGATGCGTGCGAGTGTCCTTTTATCGCCCATAACGTTTATGAGTGCTTGGTGGTAAAATCAATGTATGCTGAATTTCGTTCTAACTGTCGAGTTACACTGACACCCACACGCACACACACACATATATATATGCATGTATATATAGGCCTATATATATGTGTAATATACATATATATACAGCATATATGAAATTTTTATCACACCGTGATTTATATATATTCATGAAGCTACGCATGTCGCTTAATATCCAATTCACGCTACTTCGGGAATATCCCCGATGAGGAATTAACACCGAATTGCAATATTTTAAAGTGATAAATGAATCGGAACCGCCGGGTCTCGACCGCTCGACACGGCAACTTCCAGCGACTCCATTCGACGGTCAAACCATTGAGCCACCAAGAGAGGTATAAGCTAATGCCGAATCTGCCGTACTTATTTACCCGTCGGTGTTAATTCCCCATCAGGGATATTCCCGAAGTAGCGTGAATTGGTGAATATATATATATATATATATATATATATATATATATATATATATATATATATATATATATATATATATATATATATATATATATATATATATATACATATATTTTTACATATTTATTGTATAGATACATATATGTTTACATATTTATTGTATATATATATATATATGTATATATATATATATATATATATATATATATATATATATATATATATATGCATATGTATATATATACATATAAATATACATATTTTATAGGTCGCTTTTAGGTGCTAAGAAAAGGCCGTATATATATAAGCTTCACGAGTTAGCATTATCAGGACAGCAATACTAAATTAACAAATTTTCCTACTTATTTAAAGCAATACTAGAACACCTTTAAAACGAAGTACTTAACGTAATTACCGCGTGTTTACCATAACTCTAACATGATCAGTCATCAGTAGATAAATAAATGAATTACTTTACCTCAAAGATTATGACAATTCCACGATTTATTTTTGTGCTCCATGTTAGTTTCCAGCCAACAGTTCACTGACCAATTAAGCCACCGCTATTCTGAAGCTACCCGCATGCATCATCTACTGTATTACCACTGTATTCCCAGGTTTTTTTCGTGGGTCCAGCAAGGATTCATAAATCACGGTGGTTCAAAAAAATTCAAGTCGGTGAGGGTGTTATACAAAATCTAGCTCAATATTAACTTTAATATTTTTCAACCAAAAACGACCACTTCTGAAATGGATTTCGCGCGCATTTGAGACGGCTCTGTATCAAGACTATTTTTATTTGTTTTACATATTTGTTACTTCTGAGAATGTAGTCATTGACTAACAATGTCTGCCGAGGTTACAAAAAGACCATGATATAAAAGGGATAAGGCGGAAAAGTGAAAAACTTCGTAGCAACACCAGGCCAAGAACCGTTCACGAGATCTAAGCCTTCCTAGTCGCATGATTTCCTGTTAAGGCATCTCGTTCTCCTCCTTTGAACAAGCCCGGCACTCGAGTCGAGCCTCAAGAAGGATGTACTTACTGCCCGTAACCACAGGGTAGACAAAGCGCCTTTATAACTGTTCCTTACAATATTGCATTTCATAGGGTTGTGTCTTTTTTCTTGTTTCCCTGCTTATGAGCTTCCCTCGGCTATTTATGCTACTGTGGCGATGAGCATTTCGCTGAATATATGTAAAATGATCATTCAGCTGGGCGAGTGATTTTGAAATGTTAGAGCTCGTGGCATTTGGGTCCAGAACTCAACTCTGATCAAATTTTGATTTCGAATCATGACTTAAAATTATATAAGTCATAAAGGAAAAGCACTAGTTGCACTTCTAAGAGAGCAAGCAATGATTATCTCAACTTTAAGAAAAAGCATGATGTATATATATATATATATATATATATATATATATATATATATATATATATATATATATATAAATAAGCTGTAGGTCCCGTTGCTAAGTAACCAATTGGTTCTTAGCCACGTAAAATAAGTCTAATCCTTCGGGCCAGCCCTAGGAGAGCTGTTAATCAGCTCAGTGGTCTGGTAAAACTAAGGTATATACTTACTGTATATAACACAAATAAGGTCCAGTGACTCTATCCACTTAACCATCACGAAAGAGCTCCCAATAATGCTTGAGACATTGGAAATCTTACTCCTAGAATATATCAGGATTCTAAAATGTTCTAATTCTGATAAGGGTATGAAAATCCATTACATATAATTCCCTTTAGTGTAAGTGATGCCCAGGGTCAAGTGAACTGAATGGTAATGGGATATTTGGAGCTTAATATTTTAATTAATATAAACGCCATTTGTAAAAAGAGTGACAAACTATCACAAATACAAATCACCACGTAATGTAAATTTAGTACTAATCTATTCTGCTGGAGATGGGTTGATTTCGAGTCTTAACTACTGAATTACAAAGGAATGTGTGCAGCCGACTTAATTAACCAAAATCTCTCTTGATGGATGAATGGAGAGACATTGTAACCCTAGGCCAGTCCCAAAAGGGATATGCTCGAATCCTGGCAATGTAGGAGTACTTATTATGGCTTTGTGCTTACGTTACCACTAAGGTAAAAGTGAATTTGATATTAAAGAAGGATCTTCTGCTTAACATTTGAGATCATAAAAATGCATTGTGTAAAATTATTAACAAACTATTGTGAGGCTTAGTGCTTGTTTTATCTGTGGAACGATTGTTCCCTTGTTGAGGGTGCACTCTTTTCCCGGTGGTGATTATTTTTTGCATACAGAGTTTACGTCTGTTGTCTTCGCTTTGGTAGCGATAGTCAAGTCTGGGTAATCAACGAGTCAGGGTCCAGACAGCATAGCAGCATGGACAGGTAGTTGTTACCTGTTGGCCTCTGCAGTGCTCTAGGATGTGAACTTCTATCGAGTTCGGGGATGAGTTGATGACTAACCCGAGTCATCAGTGGAGAGGAGGCATTCCTATGGGACAGCAGTTTGGCTGTCGCATCGACTCGGCTGTGAACGTTGGTGTTTTATGGAGATGTTCCTGTTTGTCGTCATGGGGCGGTTTGACGACTTCACGGCAGTAGTTTGATGGTCATCCTCGATGACCTTTGATGGTCATCCTCGATGACCTTTGATGGTCATCCTCGATGACCTTTGATGGTCAGCCTCGATGACCTGTGATGGTCATCCTCGATGACCTTTGATGGTCAGCAGCCTCGATGACCTTTGATGGTCAGCCTCGATGACCTTTGCAGCTGATGACCTGATGGTCAGCCTCGATGACCTCTGATGGCCTTTGATGGTCAGTCATGGCCTCGATGACCTCGATGGCCTGATGGTCAGCCTCGATGACCTTTGATGGTCAGCCTCGATGACCTTTGATGGTCAGCCTCGATGACCTTTGATGGTCAGCCTCGATGACCTTTGATGGTCAGCCTCGATGGCCTTTGATGGTCAGCCTCGATGACCTTTGATGGTCAGCCTCGATGACCTTTGATGGTCAGCCTCGATGGCCTTTGATGGTCAGCCTCTGTGATCTTGTTAGTGGTCTTGACATCTCTGGGTAGATGCTATAGTTTTGTACGGTAGGAGGATTGTGAATTATCATTGCAGATACTTGTATTATGAGTGTAATTGGTATTTATGATAATTTGGGTTAGTGTTATTTGTGCTGCTTTAATGATTTTTTTAGATATTTGGGTATTTTTGGTTATACCATTTGTTAATTGATGTCACTTGATGCGGTCTGTATTGTTTGTTTGATGTAGCTGAAATGTTGTTCTCCTTTATATGGTGTTTGTTACTTTTTGCTTCTGTAGTAATGTTTTATTTTAAAGTAACTTATTGTGCTACTTTATTGTGCTACATCTTTATTTGACTGACTCTTTGGTTGTTTGATGTATATTTATTAATTTACGCCAGACTTGACTCGGTTAATGTTAATAAACTAGTATTAAGGTTATTTTGCTCGTTTTGTTGTTCCCCTCTCCCCGTGGTTGTCTCTCTCGGCTTCTGCCAATCTCTCCAGTCCATTTCTCTCTGATGATAGAACCTGATGAACCGAGATGTGGTTCATAACACTATCATGTTTATAAACTGCCACGTGTTACAAGCTTAGTACCAGGCTACCATTGCGTAGACGAGTTGAAATCGGTTCCAGTTATAGAACTTTAATTCAACTATCACGCTACAAAATATATCGTTCGGATCTTATTTATTTTTTTTCATATTCCATATAACAATATGTTTGAGAATTTTATTTTTATAATATGAAAAGTAAAATCAAACAATTAGAAAATAAAACTGCAAAAAAAATTCCTTGTTTTATGGAAGTTTTTAAGTATTTTGTCCGAATCATTACGAAATATTTAATTATGTTTAGACATCAAGAGTATCTTAATAATGTTTAGACATCAAGAGTATCTTAATGTTTAGACATCAAGAGTATCTTAATAATGTTTAGACATCAAGAGTATCTTAATTATGTTTAGACATCAAGAGTATCTTAATTATGTTTAGACATCAAGAGTATCTTAATTATGTTTAGACATCAAGAGTATCTTAATTATGTTTAGACATCAAGAGTATCTTAATTATGTTTAGACATCAAGAGTATCTAATTATGTTTAGACATCAAGAGTATCAATTATGTTTAGACATCAAGAGTATCTTAATTATGTTTAGACATCAAGAGTATCTTAATTATGTTTAGACATCAAGAGTATCTTAATTATGTTTAGACATCAAGAGTATCTTAATTATGTTTAGACATCAAGAGTATCTTAATTATGTTTAGACATCAAGAGTATCTTAATTATGTTTAGACATCAAGAGTATCTTAATTATGTTTAGACATCAAGAGTATCTTAATTATGTTTAGACATCAAGAGTCCTACCAACCATGTTATCAAATTATCTTGTTTAAAGAGTTTTCTGTTTAAACAAAGTTATTTTATGCAAATGAAAATAAGTGGGTAGAGATTATTGGCATATCTGATTTCAGATAATCGTCTGTTTAAAGATTTTTCTGTTCAAGAATATTTTACGTTAGCTAATAAGATATGAATATGAAAGATATTACATGAATTATAACTTCTTACGGACACTAAAATGGATGGTAAGCGGTCAAACGGACTACGTATGAGGTTCGGGTGGCATGCCTGTAATGCCGAAGGTGAGTAGACCAATTTGGATACACAATAACTAATAAATTTTATATATGGCCAATTTTCTTTTTAATTTCAAAAAACTTAGATTTGAAATCGAATATTTTTTACAAATATGAGGGAGAATTCAAATATATTACATAGGGACATTGTATGTTGATTCCACAACTGAGTGGATTCATGAGTTGCGTAGGCCAAGAAGAAATGGTAACGACATGTTAGGTCCTGCGTAATTCAGTTTCAGTAGTTAGACGCGAAATCATCCCATCCCCAACATGATAAATTAGTACTAAGTTTGCATAACGAGGTTATTTATACGTGTTTTAGTTTGTCACTCATTTTACAAATGGCATTTATATACATTTAAATATGAAGCCCCAAATAACCTTTTAACATTGTTCACTTGACCCTGGAAATAATTTAAACTAAAGGGAATTATTTATAATAGATTTTCATATCCTTACCAGACTTTGAACATTTTGGGTGAATGATTTTCAAATTCTGAAGCATTATTGGGAACTCTGAAGGTGGAGCGGATAGAGGCAGGTAGACCGTGAATGGCGTCGTATTTCGTTGTCATTGGCTCTCTGGAACATTTTCGACTATCAGCTATGATGACATCGGAAAAGTAGGCCAGATATGTTCTGTGCTATTAAGCGCTCGATAATGAACACATAAAAGGATGATTAGCAGTTCTGACTCCTTGGAGCGTTGTGCTGATGAAGCCCAATTACATTCCGAACATGAAATAGGCTGATGCCTCTTCGCCAAAGCAATGCCTTTCGTAGAACTGCAAGAACTCGCCCAACACTGACGCGCGACTCAAGATTAGAAAGTGTCGAACACCTCCAGGGTAAAGAAACGAGGGTGAAAGGTTCGGGTACCTAACGCGACTCCCGCCACAAGCAACCACTAATGAAACGCGGTTATTTTAGGAACGCGTGGACAACTATCCTTTTTTTATCGTTATTAATACAGACATTTTTTAAAGGTTTAACGGCACTGAAATTTTATGGAGAAAGTGGTTTACGAAAATCTACCTTTACCGTAACTAATACCTACACATGATTTTGCGCTTTTGACCTCACCATAAATTGTACCACGTTCCCCAAAAGCCTTGTCATAAGATGACTGATAATCATCTAACCTTTCTAGTACACGTAAATTGGTTCTGAGAATATTATCATATGGCCGCTTATAAGGTAAACAGGGAACATGATGAAGTGGTTTTATTTCTTGAGTTATTACTCTTACTTTTCATACATCTGTTAGGTATCTAATTATACCAAAAATTTCAGAACCCAGATGTAAGCGTCACAAGTTTGGGATGTAAACGATGTTGTACTGTATATTACAAGTGGAGAGAGAGAGAGAGAGAGAGAGAGACAAAGATTTTCATAAAATGATTATTGGCTGTTTTATTTATAGCAGAACTCAATAAACTCCAGGAATGGCTGGCCACTCGCGCCCTCACGCACGAACAAAGACTCTTGATGCAAGCGATAATGAAGTTCTCTGTGGATGATCAACCCCGCAATTGCAGCATCCAGTAACATAACGCTGGAATGGCACGTAACTATGGAATAATCTGCACATCAACTAGATCTTGAGGTATTTTTTTAAAGCATTTGCCATAGCTTGTTATTGCTGAAAAGAAAAATGGTCAACATTTAACTCAGATTCGAAGCTTTAATTAAAAACATTAATAGAAAAAATTCCATGCCCCACTTTGAAGACACAAAAAATGCTATTTTGTTATCTTGCAATTATGTATTCCACAAGACCTGTGTCCAAAATCAACTTAAAATGAAGTCATTTTCATACAATATGCTCAAACTCTCGGTTCTAGTTACAAAGATAAAGATCCAAAATAATAAATGCAGATAATGAATGAATGAGACATTCAACTTGCCATTGTGTTTGGAAGGTTAGTGTGAAAAGATCTCATAAACTTCAAGAAGAAATGCAGTGATCGAAGTATTCTGAAAGAACGAAATGCCTTGACGTACAGAAAGTCAAAATCATGAACAGAGGTTCTCATCATCAATTTGTCAGTTAAATGGTAAACAGTCATTTTCAGATACCACATTTGCTTCTACATCTCACTCCTGATTTATGTTGTGAAAAATTATATTGTAGAATATACGTGCATGCTCGTTTTTATTTTATATATATATGTGTATATATATATATATATATATATATATATATATATATATATAAAATAAAAGATAAAATCCACGAGGAAAAGGAAAACACTGGAGTGCTGCGAGGCCTTTCGATTGTCTGTTGTTCTTTACTTAGCAGGTGTGCTAAGTAAAGGACGACATACAGTCGAAAGGCCTCGCAGCACTCAAGTGTTTCCCTTTCCTTCGTGGATTTTATCTTTATTTATATATTCATCACGTTCCATATTTTCGTGATTCAGTTACACATACATACATATATATACATACATACATATATACATGCATCAACATCATAAATACATAAATATCTAATAAATAAAGATTTTTAAACCTACAAAAATCAACAACTCAATATTAAACGCTGAATATCTGATAAAAAAATAATTTTAAAAATGCAGAATAATAAAAACAATTTAATAAACTGATATCTATAATAAATGATTAATTAAATGTATGAGCACTAGAAACCATTTGCTTAATAGCATACATATATATGAATATATGTATATGTATACATAATGAATATATTATAAATAATTAAATATATAATACATAAAATATACTAAATGCACATTAATAAAAAACATAGGTCATTTTGTTTCAGACCTCCGGGTGCCGGTTTCTGTAAATTCTTGCAGGGCGTAGTAATAATGTTTAAGGGATTCACAGTGGCTATTACAATTACATACTTATCTGGTAAAAAGCGACCACTAGATTCTATACATATATATATATATATATATATATATATATATATATATATATATGTGTGTGTGTGTGTGTGTGTGTGTGTGTGTGTGTGTGTGTGTAGCCACAATGCCCTCTTAACTTCTCGAATTCTTCGCGCTTTTTGGATATGCTTGTGACTACGAAGCCATAACATCCAAACACAAGAAATTGAAGAGACTGTGATTTGCCTGTCGCAACCCGAGTCACCATAACCACAGGGAGGTCACGTTGCCGACCTGACCACGAGAAGGACAAAAGTCTATTACCTCTCGTACATACATATACCTGTCGTTTTCAGATATATTTATTAGAGCTGGAATAGACCCATCCTCACCATCGTAGCCAAGTGGGCAATCGTTTTTATTGCTTTTTAGGCTGAAATATATATGTAGAATCTACTGGTCACTTTTACCAGACACATATGTAATTCGAGAAGTTAAGAGGGCATTGTGGCTATTAGAATTACATATGTCTGGTAAAAGTGACCAGTAGATTCTACATATATATATATATATATATATATATATATATATATATATATATATGTATATATATATATATTTATATATATATATATGTATATATACTGTATATGTATATATATTTATATATACTATGTTTATTTTTCCCCACAACTCTTAGATGTTCCTATTTTTCCTTCGAATGGCGAATGAAGAGACGGAGACGAGCGGAGCTGCCCAAATCAGGCTCACTAAATGCAAACGAATGACATTGTGTTCCGATGGATGTCTCGTCTTACGTCGCGACAAAATTTTCTTTTACAAAAAGAAAGCATGAGGGTCCAAGAAATGAAAAGGGATGTAGTATTATAACTCAGAACTGAAAGGTACGTGGACTTCCGCAGTGCGGATAGTCGGAAGGAGAAAGTCTATTATATAACTTTTCTTAAAACACATGAAATTTGTTGAATTTGACGGAATATGCTCCGTCGTTTTCAGGACTAAAAGTCTGGAAAAGGCTGTTCCAGAACTTGAAAGTGTGTCTTTATTAGAGCACTGTGTGTGGTTGCTCCGAACTTCAGGAATCGTCAACTCTTCCCAGAGTGGTCTAATTACTTGAGATCCACGTTAATGGGAAATCATATATATCCGAGCGTCATAATATTCATCTTGGTCCGCTGTCTACAAGGGTATATATACTGTAAAGTTTTTTGGCAGTTTATTTGTACGGATATACATTACATCTACTCACAGACAAACGCAGCTGGAGTTTAGAGAGCAATCCCAGGTGGCGGGAAACG
The DNA here is from genome assembly GCF_040412425.1 of Macrobrachium rosenbergii. Lineage (NCBI taxonomy): Eukaryota > Metazoa > Arthropoda > Malacostraca > Decapoda > Palaemonidae > Macrobrachium > Macrobrachium rosenbergii. The sequence continues at coordinate 11,623,226 of NC_089762.1, read as the reverse complement.
ATTGAGGCCTCTTTCCTGGAAAATCCATTGCGCATTGCAGGACACAGTGGTAGCTTTAGTTCTTGGTAGTTTGTTGATTGTGGTGGGTTGCAACCAGACAGTCTAGCAACCCTATCCCAAAACATCTTACTGGTTGAGAACTGTAGGGTTAACACCCGGAGTCACCCGCTTCAAGCCTAATGGAAAAGGCATATCCATGAAGAAGCGAAATCACTGTACCTTGGGAATAATTTACACCAAGTGCGAATTATATATGATAGCTGCACCTAACCTGTGCTTCTTTGGGTAACACTAGACCTAATGCACTCAGTTAACAATAGAGATAAGAACTGACTTTGACCTTCTGTACAGTACATAGTCATGCCGAAATTGGGCTCTACTTAGAATCGAAGCCAAACTAATTTACCGGCAAAATATCTGTATAATAGGTCTGTTAACTAACACATGACTATATATCTATCAGCCTATCTATCTATCTCTGTCTATATATATATATATATATATAATATATATATATAATAATATATATATAATGTATTCATCTATCTATCTATAAATTCAAGTATGTATATGTGCATATATATACATATATAAATAGAGCATGTGTGGGGGATAAAAGCTGTCTAAAAACCAGAGAGGAGGGGGAAGGGGGGAGGGATCTTGCCTTGACAATCACGGGTGAGAGCAACACCCACCCGGCCACTCAGTGTTTGCTTTCGTTTTTCTCCTGGCTTCTCTGTCAGCACTCTGCACCTGTACGACTTCGCGTCGTTACCGCATCACCTGCTTCTTCCTTGTCGCTCATCGCGTTAAAGAGACCTCAAGAAACAAAGACATCTTTGGTGACGGCTATACCGCTATTCTCAAGACTATTCTTTTGGATATGGCCTAACCACCAAAAAGACAGTTTTTAAACTCGTTTTTAGAATTCATTAGGCAATATCACGAATGTCATGAAACACATCGGAATCTATTATTTTTTTTAATTAACCCATTCATTTTTGTCTTACGGGAGGATTGTACTCATTTGTGAAATATAGAGCTCATTTGCAGCAATGTTTTTCTCGTTGAGAGATGACATGCTTTCTTTGTTCAAAATCTCATTTCATTACATAGCTCTCTACTCATAAGATTAGGTGATTAGATACAGTATTTTATTTGACTCATTTTTCTTATATTAAAATCCTCTACCTCTAACAACTGATTTATCTTTTGAAATTTTAAGCAAAACTAAATTTATACACTAATTTGATTCATCTTTGGAAAAAACTCCAACTCATAAAGATTATATATTTTATATACATTTTCTTTAATAACATCAGCAGCATCAAAAACCCTTATAAATCTTACCTTTCACCTCGCTCTCTATGCCCTGGCATGCTTCTGCTACGAATATATTATTAGCAAGATAAAAAAAAAAAAATCTTGGCCTACCCGATGCCGTTCGTATCTAAAACTCACATTATAAAGTATAAGTAGGCTAGTCGTGTTACAGCAGAGAATCATCGCACCATCCGAAATGGTTTTCTGCTTTTGAGTTTGGGCAAGTTGCATACAAAGTTTATCAGTCTTATGCCAATGAAAGCTGACCTGTGTTGAGAAGAGGTTTATAAGTTATTTACAAGAAATGGAAGAAATTAATAGTTTTCACAACATAATTAAACAAGAATTGATATTTTGCATGATAAAAGTGTCACTACAATTGCTTCACATTTTATATTTTTCTGCACGTAGATGCAAATGATTTATCATAATCCAAACTTTGCAGGCTAAAACAGTGATTTAGGTTAAAGGATTGTTGTCATCAGCGCCGCCGCTCTAGACGCAGCGTGACTCAAAAGGCCTTTGTGAAGTTCTACCCTCAGGTCCTTCCTGTGCTTCTTCGTCTTCCGGGATTCTCCACTCATCTACAGCCTTCCTTCTCATAGTTCTCATCCAAGTAGGTCTGGATCTTCCAACTCTTCTGGACCCCACAGGGGCGCAGATGACACTTCCTAAGTGCTCTTCTCCCAGGGATTGTAAGAAACACATGTCTAAGCCTTCTCCATCTCTCCTACATTATATTCATTACTCGATTTTATCCAAACAAGCAGATGAAATTTTCCTCTGCTACAAGAAACTATACTTACTTATAAGTACCTGCGCCTTAATTTGTGTTTAAATAAACTTTTCCAAATCTTCAAATAAGAAGCCACCTGAGAGGAAATTATCTGATATACACGCACATATTGTGCAGTAGTGCCAAGAATTTATAAATCTCCTTAATTTGTGTTAAGACATACTGTGCAGCAGTGTAAGGAATTCATAAATCTCCTTAATTTGTGTTAAGACATATTGTGCAGTAGAATAAATCTCCTTAATTTGTGTTAAGACATATTGTGCAGTAGTGCCAAGAATTTATAAATCTCCTTAATTTGTGTTAAGACATACTGTGCAGCAGTGTAAGGAATTCATAAATCTCCTTAATTTGTGTTAAGACATATTGTGCAGTAGTGCAAGGAATTTATAAATCTCCTTAATTTGTGTTAAGACATATTGTGCAGTAGTGCCAAGAATTTATAAATCTCCTTAATTTGTGTTAAGACATACTGTGCAGCAGTGTAATTAATTCATAAATCTCCTTAATTTGTGTTAAGACATATTGTGCAGTAGTACCAGGATTTATAAAAATTTGTGTTAAGACATACTGTGCTGTAGTGCCAGGAATTAATTTGTGTTAAGACATACTGTGCAGCAGTGTAATTAATTCATAAATCTCCTTAATTTGTGTTAAGACATATTGTGCAGAAGTGCCTGGAATTTATAAATCTCCTTGATTTGTGTTAAGACATATTGTGCAGTAGTGCCAAGAATTTATAAATCTCCTTAATTTGTGTTAAGACATATTGTGCAGTAGTGCCAATAAATGTCCTTAATTTGTGTTAAGACATATTGTCCAGTATAAATTCTAAATCTCTCAATTTGTGTTAAGACATACTGTGACATTCATAATCTCTGCTAAGACATATTGTGCAGTGCCAATTCATAAATCTCATTAATTTGTGTTAAGACATATTGTAATTCATAAATCTCCTTAATTTGTGTTAAGACATATTGTGCAGTGCCAGGAATTCATAAATCTCCTTAATTTGTGTTAAGACATATTGTGCAGCAATTTATAAATCTCCTTGATTTGTGTTAAGACATATTGTGCAGCAGTGCCAGGAATTCATAAATCTCCTTAATTTGTGTTAAGACATATTGTGCAGCAGTGCCAGGAATTCATAAATCTCCTTAATTTGTGTTAAGACATTGTGCAGCAGTGCCATGAATTTATAAATCTCCTTGATTTGTGTTAAGACATATTGTGCAGCAGTGCCAGGAATTCATAAATCTCCTTAATTTGTGTTAAGACATTGTGCAGCAGTGCCATGAATTTATAAATCTCCTTGATTTGTGTTAAGACATATTGTGCAGTAGTGTAAGAGAATACCAGCAATGCCAGGAATTCATAAATCTCCTTAATTTGTGTTAAGACATATTGTGCAGCAGTGCCAGGAATTTATAAATCTCCTTAATTTGTGTTAAGACATACTGTGCAGCAGTGTAATTAATTCATTAATCTCCTTAATTTGTGTTAAGACATATTGTGCAGTAGAGCAAGGAGTTTATAAATCTCCTTAATTTGTGTTAAGACATATTGTGTGCAGATAAATCTCCTTAATTTGTGTTAAGACATACTGTGCAGCAGTGTAAGGAATTCATAAATCTCCTTAATTTGTGTTAAAGACATATTGTGCAGCAGTGCAAGTAATTTATAAATCTCCCTTGATTTGTGTTAAGACATATTGTGCAGTAGTGCCAAGAATTTATAAATCTCCTTAATTTGTGTTAAGACATACTGTGCAGCAGTGTAATTAATTCATAAATCTCCTTAATTTGTGTTAAGACATATTGTGCAGTAGTACCAGGAATTTATAAATCTCCTTAATTTGTGTTAAGACATATTGTGCTGTAGTGCCAGGAATTTATAAATCTCCTTAATTTGTGTTAAGACATACTGTGCAGCAGTGTAATTAATTCATAAATCTCCTTAATTTGTGTTAAGACATATTGTGCAGAAGCAGTTTATAAATCTCCTTGATTTGTGTTAAGACATATTGTGCAGTAGTGCAAAATTTATAAATCTCCTTAATTTGTGTTAAGACATATTGTACAGCAGTGCCAAGAATTTATAAATCTCCTTAATTTGTGTTAAGACATATTGTGCAGTAGTGCCAAGAATTCATAAATCTCCTCAATTTGTGTTAAGACATACTGTGCAGCAGTGTAAGGAATTCATAAATCTCCTTAATTTGTGTTAAGACATATTGTGCAGCAGTGCCAGGAATTCATAAATCTCCTTAATTTGTGTTAAGACATATTGTGCAGACAATCTCCTTAATTTGTGTTAAGACATAGTGTGCAGCAGTGCCAGGAATTCAGTGTTAAGACAGTGCAGCATGAATTTATAAATCTCCTTAATTTGTGTTAAGACATATTGTGCAGCAATGCCAGGAATTCATAAATCTCCTTAATTTGTGTTAAGACAGACAGCATCCACAGACTAATATTATGGAAGGTCTTGCATTACTGGGGCATTTCTGTGAAAAATGTTAAGCAAACTGAAATTGTCCATGAACGAAGTACATGCAAAGCTGATGCTCTTGAGGTTATTTAAAGTGACTTTACCATAAGTGGCAAGTGGCTATGAGGAAGTATCGTTTCGCTTTTGCTGTTTGCCCTTATCGCAGATTTCATAATGAAGGAGTAATCGAAGGAAGATAGAAGAGAAAGTTTAGGTCTGAGTAGCGATGGAAAGTTGTCGGACTTTGAACATGAAGATGATGCTGTTTTCAACAGTAAAAGATTTACAAAGTTTGCTTAAGACAAGACAGAACTCACAATAAATTTAAGAAAATAAAAATAAGGAGGACAGTGTGCATAATGAGATGCAATACAAATATATGGAGAAAAGATTACTGAAGTCGAATCTTGCAATATTTAGGAACAATGATATTAGGTACAGGTCTCTCATTAGTGAATTTAGTTAAGGGCTTCAAATAACCAGCCAAGCAATGGGCAGGTTGGATGACATTTGGAAATCTAATGCACTGTAGCTGAAATAGAAAGGAAAATTATACATAACCCTAGTAGGGTCTGTATGGCTCTTGGTATGACGGTGGAACTATACCTAAAAGATATTAAGAGCCAGATAGCAGAAAAGATTTAGAAATGGCACCATAAGGAAAATGACAGAAGTTCCGAATGCAGATGAGATAATGACGAAAGGGAGATGGGGATGACTTGGACATGTCTTTCACACATCCCTTGGGAGAATAGAATAATGCTTGATGGTTTCAGGTGGGCACCTATGGGCAGGCGAAGAGTTGGAATACCCATTCTTACTTGTATGAGAATTTATATATATATATATATATATATATATGTATATATATATATATATATATATATATATATATATATATATATATATATATATATATATATATATATATATATATATATATATATATATATATATATGAAAATAAAAGGCCCGTAAACACTATTTAAACGTTGAAACCATATATTTCGGGCACTTGTTTCTGTGCCCTGTTCACTGGTAGAATATGGACAGGTGGAAAGTTACAATGGTATATATACAAAAACATGAAGGTGTGACCTTAGGCCTCCGATGTTAAGGAGGTGGCGTTTCTTAAGAAGGAGGAGAATGACCAAATTCCCTAGTGGTTTTTGGCCTCATTAGCTCCCGTTTGGCGATGGATCTGGCGGTCGCGTTTCTTGGGTCATCTTCTTCAAGAGGGGTCTGAGGATTAAGGTGTCGATGGCGTCCGATTTCCAATGTCCTCCTGACAGGTTCATATTGTTGGTTTGATTGATGATAGCAGATTCCAGCATCTTTCTTTTGTACGGACAGCTACTCTTGAAAACCAACTCCGCCCCACTCCAGAAAACCCACCTTCGCTGTCTCCTACATTCATTTCTTAAGCTACCACGACGTCTCCGTAAAAATCATGGTAGGGTGCAACCTATTCCTCAGAGGACTTAGGATATGTTCAAATGAGTACCTGGATCAAGAATTTAACACGATCCGCCAACACCTAACGCAACTGCTCTATCCACCACACATTATCGAGAGGGCTATTAATAAAGCGAATAAAATATACTACAGAGGTCCCACTCACAACAGACAAATAGATTTCAACAACAAAATAAAGCTTCCAAAAGGCCACCGAGCAACTCAGTTCTAATAATCCTTTCATTTTCCATTATCCCAAATCCATCGGGAGTTCGCTCGTTAACGTATACTTAAATAACAAAAGGGAAGAAGCCGGAGTTTACAAGATACCGTGTAGTAAATTGTCATGACATCTATGTAGGCGAGACAGGTAGATCGCTCTCAAAAAGAATAACAGAGCACAAAAGATCAGTACGTTACGCCGGAGAGTTCGGGAATTTTCCTACATATTAGAAATACAGGGCATGTCATTAACTGGAGTGGGGCGGAGTTGGTTTTCAAGAGTAGCTGTCCATACAAAAGAAAGATGCTGGAATCTGCTATCATCAATCAAACCAACAATATGAACCTGTCAGGAGGACATTGGAAATCGGACGCCATCGACACCTAATCCTCAGACCCCTCTTGAAGAAGATGACCCAAGAAACGCGACCGCCAGATCCATCGCCAAACGGGGAGCTAATGAGCCCAAAACCACTATTTGGTCATTCTCCTCCTTCTTAAGAAACGCCACCTCCTTAACATCGGAGGCCTAAGGCCACACCTTCATGTTTTTGTATATATATATTGTAACTTTCCACCTGTCCATATTCTACCAGTGAACAGGGGCACAGAAACAAGTGCCTGATATATGGTTTCAACGTTTAAATAGTGTTTTATGGGCCTTCTTATTTTCATATTACACTGTAGTATTACAGGAAAAGACATTCATATATATATATATATATTTATATATATATAAATATATATATATATATATATATATATATATATATATATATATATATATATATATATATATATATTTATTTATTTATTTATTTATTTATTATATTATATATATATTTATTTATATATATATATATATATATATATATATGTGTGTGTGTGTGTGTGTGTGTGTGTGTGTGTGTGTGTGTGTGTGTGAGCGCACAAAATATAAATTAGTGTAATCTTATGAGGGATAGTGCCTTTAATTCCTGAATCGAGAATGAACGCCCTGCACAGAAACTTCCACAGCACCAGCTGCTTGATATACTGTACACTAGCAGAAGGCTCATCATCAGGAGGGCGAACACCCGAACTTCATACACACCGCCGCCACTCGGATCTGTCTTGATGAGGGCCTTTCGCTCCCTCGGTTTTGAAGAAGCTTCAGCTGAGGCTCCCATTCCACCGAGCCAGCCAGCACTTGTCAGCTCTTCCTCTCCTCCTCGCAGTTCTGAATTGTCCTCCGCTCTCTTCAGGTGGCCAGTCCCAGCCATTTCACTACTTCGCATCTTTCAATCTGATCACCCTTCCAATGGTTTCTACTCCGCATATACTTTGTAAATCATTTGTCTCTCAACTTTCCAATCTTTTTATTTCTTTCCCCTTCATGAAACATGAAGACCACATCCACATTCACGGATTCCTGAGCTCTTCAGAATCTTTTGCACAGACCCACCTATCCTGCTTTCTTCCTTTGTTTGTGACCCAGCTCTTCTGTTGTCATGCCACCATCACTCCTTTCTTTCGTACGTTGAAATGGCCTTCTTATAGAAAAAAAAAAAAAAACTACGGTATTTTAATTTCCACCATGCACATATCCTACATCCGAATGATTTCTATCCCTTCTTATAGCCATATTCTTTCGTTCATTCAGTTTTAACTTATTACTTTTGCAAAATCTAAAAAAACAACTTTCATTAATCTCTGCAGCTTCTCTTAATTGTCACAAATACTCAACACTGCAGTCACGGCCATAGTGTTCTTATCATTCAGTACCTCCGACTGAAGTCCTATCTTACACACACAAAAATATATATATATATATATATATATATATATATATATATATATATATATATATATATATATATATATGTGTGTGTGTGTGTGTGTGTATGTATGTATTTATATTTGTGTGTGTAGGTGTGTGCGTCTGTATCTGTGTGCACACGCGATTGTATCATTAGAATGATAAACTAATATAATTTCAAATCAAACCTATTTGAAAAACTAACAAGAAAGTAGGGTAAATGTAAAGAACAGGGTGCAGTTTTCCAAGATAGCTCTCTTGCTATAACAAAATATACTTAGCAGTTGATAAATACTCACGAGGTACCTACATAGTTTTTTCCTGTGTATGCGAAGTCAATACAAAATGCACTCATTTTTCTCTTAGAAGAAAATTTCTTCTCAGATTAAAAAAAAGAAACCCACCTTATATAGACATCTTCAGTTTGCTTTCATAACTTTACCAGGAGAGCGAAGAGAAGATGCCAAAGAAATCCCCACAGAGCGAGATTTTGCGGAGAAGCCATTGAGAAGAGCTTCAGAAACGATATTACCAAGAAAACAATAGAGTACTGGCAGCTACCCTGTGGTTATGGCTTTGTTTTGTGTTTTAAATAGGTAACTAACACCGACATTTTTAAAGTAGATCCATTTTAGACTCTGATTCATCGAAGCAAACTCGTTTCCACCACGGATAAACAACTGGGTTATATAAAATTAAGAGTTCAGTGTCTTTATTTTACGCTCTAATTCGTCACAAATGAACATTATACTTGGCAATATTTTACTCCCGTATGGATAATGCCATTCTTTAGGCAAGGCGTAGTATTGCCGTAAATGGAGAACAGACTGAAGGTTGCCATATTCGTTCCAAATGGCGCTCAAGGTCTTCTTCTTCTTCTTCTTCTTCTTCCGGCAGTGGCGACTTCTGCTGATGTGGACAAAATTTGTGTGGCTTCCAATGGCACAAGTCTGGCTTCGGGTAAAGCTCGCCCTGGGGCTTCTCACGGACTTCCTTGTCGCGCCTGCAAACATACACAAGCACATATTCGCGCATTCTTGACAGTGAGCTAAATATATGAAATGTGCAGAATTTGAACTGTCGATTATCCTTCGTATTGTGGTATATTATTTATACATTATCACCTTACTTACCCAAAAATAACATTTGAGGATACGCTGAAACACGCATAAGTAGCCTACGCATCAGACGCACCACTAAGAAACAAGTCAGAGGCCGGCAACACATAAATTCCATGAACATCTGTAAAGAAGGGCAGAGGACCAGCAACCTCATCCCAAAAGTATTGCTAAGGACCGGTAGACCAATGCCTTTTAGAGCCTCCAGGAGGAAAACAGCCATTGGTGAATAATATACAAATTAATGCGGAAGCTGAAGAAAGCGAAAACTGGAGTTTCCTCAAGGACTGCCCGCCAAACTCATTGGCTCCTGTGTTCCTTCACGTAATATTCAGACTTCTTCCCCTCGATTTATGTCTGTAGCTCACCCAGGTAGGCACTGGTCTCTCTTCTCAAGTTTTAATATTTTCATTTTTCCGATATTTTACTATTTTTCCATGCACAGGAAAAACCTAGTATATACATCTCGAATATTTATCTGCTAGTACGTATATTTTGTTAGAGCAAAAGAACCATCTGGGAAAAATGCATCCTTTTACTTTTCATTTACCGTGTTTTCTATTATAAGTCATTGTTAGCTTTTCAAATGAGTTTGATTTGAAATTATATTGGCTAATAGCGATAGAGATACACGCATATATATATATACTGTATATATACTGTGTATATATGTGTGTGTGTGTATGGAATCATAGTCTTTTTAAATAACCAGAATAATCTTATTACTACGAAACCGGAGATCCACTTAAATACTAGAATCTGAGGAGATTCTGATTTCCGGAGTATCAGAACGAGGTCATATACCGACCTCACCACGTTTCTACGATTTAAGCCTTTGTAAGTTTCTCGCATGGCTTATTTCGCTTCGTCCTTTCGTAATCTGTGGTTTTTGTATTTTTTCCAGCCCTAAAATATCTCGAAAATATGGTAAATGAGCCTGCTAAAAGTTAGGCTTGCTTTTCCTTCTATCATCCAGCCTGATCTTTGTGATCTATATATATATATATATATATATATATATATATATATATATATATATATATATATATATATATATATATATATATATATATATATATATATAATATATATATATGTATATACTGTAGATTTTGGTTTACATGGGCATCTCTGGTAAGCTAGCAAGTGAATAAAACAAATGATGACATGGAGTGGAGCTGTTTTCTTAGTTTCCGACTAAAAGCAGCGTTATACACTTAAGCAGAGAATTTCATTTGGTTCTTGTGGCAGCCGTAGCAACGAATTGGAAAACATGTCATAAACACAAGTCGGAAGGTTGTGGCAAAACGCATCACAAAAAGGTTGAAAACAAATTACATGTTCGTATTCGCAACCAGTCCCCATTAGCCAAAAATTCGTTTCAAACTTGTGTGGTGTGTGTGTTTTGTGGCGTGTTTGACTGAAGTGTGGACGCAACCTAATGATGACCAATCCAAAACTATTGACTTCAGAACTCTGTACAGTGAACCCCGTATTCGCGGGGGATGCGTCCCACACCCCCCACAAATAGCTAAAATCCGCGAATGCTTAAAACCCCTCTAAAAACACTTAGAACTGCCCATTTTGATAGATTAAACACAGAAAAACCCTGTAAAAATGCATATACCTGAGTATTTTAATAGTTTTATCACAAAAGTGCATTTATTCATGAAAATTATATGAAAATACTGTAATTAGTGAATATTTCTCAGTGAAAAATACCGCGAATGGGCGAATTTTCCGCGAATAATGGCTAGACATGTTCCACAGAGACACCCGCGAATGCGTGAGTCGGCGAATCATGAGAATACGAATACGGCGGGTTTGCTGTAAAGCTTTTTCATTTTACACGAAAGAAAACACTTCCGTATTGGCTACTGTCTTCCCTGACATGACAAGTGAGGAATAACTATCGAAACATATTCGAGACAAACTGACCATCATGTAAAAAAATAATTCATTTTTAGACTTACACTGTTTTTCATGAAGTGACTGGAAAGAGTCTCTTTCTTTACTTCGTTATTGAACATTTGTGATTTCTAAATAGACATTTGGTGGAGAAAGCGAATATTTAACTTCAGAATATCCCATTGGAAATAAAGCCACTTAACTTTGTAAGGATAATGAATTACATTATACACTTACACGTCGTTAATGTAAAAACGGAAACATTTTTATGTTTACATGTTCGGTTTTATTAAAAGTCACTGATCGTAAAACTTTTTGTTATGGCTCTTTTAAAAGCTAACAAGCTAACCATATCGTGTACGGAATTCATCTGTCAGTAATCCCTTTTAATTCAAAGCTAGAGAAAGTATAAACCGATTTTCTTCTCTTCTTAACAATCAGCTCAGTGCTTTCGCCATATGTAGAGTTTTATTTATTTTTGAGTGGCACCCGGGAAGACAAGAAAATGCTGTCCGAATCTGCTTTGCATTATTTCACAAATGTAGTACAATTTAGCCTAAAATTACGTAGGACATTTCAAATCATCTTAAAATGTCAGTTTGTGCCTAATTCACACATGGTTTAAGAAACTGTGAATAACCACGAGAAATATAGTGATTGAAGTGAAACCCAGAGGTCCAAATGATTTTACATAACAGCTGCTAATATAAATATCCGAGCAGTATCTCCTACGTTTCCTGTCTACAGTAGTACGCTTCAGTCTCCATTCCCGTGAAAACGACAACCAGCCTTATCACTGCTTATTAATCTAACATGAACAACACCCTGATAGGCCCCGCGCAACCAGTTTTAAATTACGTTATATTGTTCAAACATGCGACGCTGCTTTTAGTAAGAAACAACCATGCTTCATATGTAAACAAAGCACTGATGAACTTGCATCAAAGACGTCATTCAACAGATGATGCTACTAAATCAGTATCATCCACAAGTAGTGTCATCTATTGGACGACAGAAAAATTACATGTATTCTTTTTTGGTGAAGTGTAACATTTCTTTTAGTTGTCCATTTTTATCCAAAACAAATTCGTATGAGTTTCCTAAATTACCTATTATCCTAATCGCGGTATTTATTACACTAATTTTTCAAACCGTCCTCAAAATAAAATACACGAGTAATTAGATTTTAAACTAATACCAAAAGTGCAAAATGAAATTAGGTATGAAAGTCATCAATCGGGCAAGGACTGATAAGCAACGAAACAATGATATGGAAACAAAAGCAACGCAGAATTTACCTAAGAACTTTCTGGACGCCTTGGATAAAACTGATCTAGTCTATCTTAGATATTACGTGTCACCACAGCAATTTCTATTTAATTTACCAAGAATTTTCATTTTCTTGCACACCAACCCACCACTTACCAGGGAACTATGAAGTGCTCTCCTGTCATCTTATCCTGAGGACACTTTTATAGCCTTCCTCAGTGCCTTTCCCTGTAAGCGTTTCATGATGCATGTGATACCCGCCATGTTATAGGACATTTTCTGTCACAGAGAGCAGTACAACTCAGTCCGCTGTGGTAACATTTGCATCTAACATGACAGTCACCCTTATAACCACATTTTGTCAGTTCTTGACAGCTTTTAGCAATTGGTGGAAGTGTTGTCCATGTTATTTCCCATTCTTCACTCTCTTTTATCCAGCCCCACATAGCTGGACTTGGTACATCAGTCTGACAAACTAATGCCTGACTTCATATGTATCCTGCTTGAAAAGCTGCACGTGTTGCATGTTCAAGCAAAGCAGACTGACTTGGAGGAATTGAATCATATGCTTCCTTGCAAACAAGTCTAATCTGGCATCAGTGACACTAGCACATGAACTTGATCTATCGTACATGACAACAACATACCTTTCTCAGACCTTCAGATCATTAGCATCAACTTCCTGTGGACAGAGTATCTTGAAGACTGAGGTTACCTAACGGCAAACATTCCATGTTTGCCATGCTGACTTTTTAGCTTTTCCATGAAAAGCTGATACAACATCACATCCAGTAAATGCATGAAAAAATGGAAGCCCCTTAGCTTTGTCTGTACCAATAAAATTTACAATGTCATGAACTGGGATGTATCGAAAATGTTTTCCATGTCCATAAGCTAACCACATTTGCTCTAGGCCAAGTGCAATGAGATTTGATAGAACAGATATCGCTATAATAGTACATCAGTGTCTGTAGCTCTAATTATGACAGTTCTGTTTCCTTCGCAAACAGCATTCTTAGCATGGAGAAAGATCCGTGTATCCGCTTCCTCTTGATTGCAAGGAGTTATGTCGACTAATGATGGCATCACCTTGTTGCACAAAGCTTCCGTTCCTTTTGTCACAATTACTGTGCTGTTAGATTCAATTTCGGAATGTTTTTTATCTGAAAGGAACCTGAACAACTGTGTCTTGTTGTCACTGTTACGAAGAAAATTATGCTAGTTACCAGGTGTTTTACTGGTAGAGATCACCCTCCTCCTTGTTGCTTTTCCTCTCTTAGATCTGGTTTCGTGTTTCAAGCTATCTTTAGTTTACATATCATATACTATGTCAACTCGGTTGTATTTTCTGCATTATGATCTGACTTTGGGCAGAATATTTTCATTGGCATAATTTTCAAAGGTTTTAGATTTGTTTGGCTTTGAGCTGTAAACCATTGCTGAACCATCTACGATAATAGCATCAGCCTCTGGTTCTGTCAGGCAGTGCGACCTCAGCTTCCAGTTTATCAGTGAGCTGAGACTTCTCACATGTGTGAAGCTTGCCATTGTCACTAAAAGAGGGTGGAAAAGGTTGGTTCTCATACTGAAAAAACTCATTCAGGTCACACTGTCTACTTTGACAGGAAATTAACAGACTTGAGAATAAGTGACAATCTTCCTTCACCATCTTTGTTTTTAAACTACTGGCAACAGGGGCATCTTTGAAGAAAAGAATCTCATTCCTCTTAATAGGCTGATAGAAGACTTGTTCTCCAGGGACAGACTTTTCATAAATGCCTTGAACTGTTCTTTCCCTGTTTTCTGATACTCCCATACCATGTCAGCTCTGCTTGGCTCAACAACGTCCTTTGTGTCTAATACCAGCAAACCTTTGGAGTGTTTGTCAAAGGGATTACCCATGTCATTCAATACTTGTGTCATTTTCAGGACTTTTTCAAGGAATGATTTTTGTGCTTGTGCTGCCTTTGTTTACTCATGATGACTAGTTTTTGGTGTTGTTTCCCATAGACTAGTAACTTTTTCGTAGTTCATGACAAGATGACTAATTTCAGGTCCTGCTAGCATCCATCTTCTAAGTGTAGATTGGTCTTCGGTTAAGCCAATGGCTCCACCATCCCTTTGATAATGGCATCATTTTGTTCATAGGATTGGTCTATCGCCATTGATGAGAAGTCTCTACCAGATTTATGTACAACAAAATTTCCATTATGAAAATTTGCAGCTAGCTCTGGATGGTGCTTTTCCAGAGACATCATATCTCTAAGGTGAACAGGTACCCACAGAGCATAATGAGTATTATCGTTTGCAAAAAAGTAAGGAATAATTTCAGCAAGAACCTCACGGTAGGCTACATGGTGAAGTCTGCTTCCTGAAATGATCTAATCATTGCTAGAACTGTCAGTTCCATGTTGAGGATTAGATACCAAAACTGGAACTGTGGGCTTTCCATTTTATGCCTCTCACAGAAGTCTTTGAAATGTATGTTTTCCTCAGGAGATTCACTTATATGGTTGTTGTATGCATCTTTTATGAGCTTGTATGAACTAACTGCAGTTACTTGGTGAGCTTGTCTGTTCTTGGTAATGTTTGCTGCTTTCAGGAATGACTCTGCTGTACCAGGTGATGCCACTCCTGCTTCAGTCAGAGCATTACACCATTTGCTACCTTCAACAATAGTACCCATCATTTTAAGTGCAGCCTGCTCAATATGCAAACCACCAAACATTATCACAATCTTGTCCTCACCATAAATGTCCGGCCAGTACCACTGAATTTGTTTTGCTAAGGCAAATAATGGTTGATTAGCTGCTATAACTGGAGTTTGTTCTGGATTCAGGAAAGCAACAACATCAATTATTTGTCCATCACATGTTTTATTGTAGCAACTGAATGTACTTGTTCATAAAGTAGTGGCATGAGGAATGTGATGCTAATGTCAAATTTGGAACACCTCTGTTTCTCTGCATGATCGGCTGACCAGGTTATGTTAGCATTATCCACTTTGTCTGTAAGAGCTATTTCTGATAGCCAGCTGTATTCTTGCTGCAGATATCTGTTGATGGAAATTGTGTCACGTAGGGACATGTTGTCTGTAGCAGAAGTTGTAAATAAACCCTTTCCGCAATATTGGTGGACACATAATCCCATCTTCTACAGTTGGTTTACTACTGCATCTTCAAGTTGCGATGGGAGTTCTAAAACTCGGTCACATGATATACAGATACCATTTTCATGTAGTATATCAATTAGTTGTCTCTTTCTAGTTTTTGCAAACAGTTTTAATGCTACATACACTGGAAATGGAGTTTCACGATTTTTTGAGTGTCTGTGTGTTTTTGCTTCGTCATCTATCCTAGTATAACAATTATACTGAAGCAGTTGTGCAATTGCAAAATCTGATCTCAGTACTTGCTGCTGAAGCTGGGACCTAATATCAGCACCATGTTTCACCATAGACACAAACTGAAGAAGACTGGATGGAACAGACCCCTCAATATGTTCAACACTAAATTCATTTTCAGATTTGATCTTGTGGTCAATCATCTCTTTCCTGATAATTTTGGCTGCTTTAGCAAGGATAATGGCATCACTATAAACACATGCATCAGACAGCGCTGAACTCACATCTTTCTTAAAGGCAATAAGCACATCTCTCCCTTTATGATGAGCCTCCAAATTGGGTATGTGAGTGAGAAGCTGATCTTTGAATCTAGTTGAATGTACATTTGGTGAATCAATTCCCAGTTGTACAAGCCTCTGCTTGTGAAGGGAGGTAAGCTCAGCAAGTCTGAACACAACAGGTCCGTCTGCACTATTGGTTGTTTCTGTAATACAGGTAACCAGTTCAGGAAAAAGAAGTTGGATAGGCATGTTTTTTGTCTCTGCTCTCAATAGTAGCCTCATATTTTTTAGCAGTTATATAAGCTCTTTCCCTATTGTACGATGTTACAAGACATAGTGGGTGATACTTTAGTTCTTGTGCTACAACATCAGGGCCACTAAGGGTTGCCAGCAGCTTACCATCACTAAGTGTCATTGCGCACTCTTTTAATCTGTTATTAATTTTTCCTCTCATTGTTTTTCTAAACTCCTCGGTTCTCAATTCTTTACTACACAAAAAACATACAAGATCATTTGTTTTTTGTTTATTCCTTTTCACCTTACTTTGCACTTCCTCATTACTTGTCTGTGCTTGATTTCCGTTTTTGAGCCATTTTGAGCTTTGTGTTATTAAACATCAGTCTACATGTTTGGTGATACAATGCTTTGTTTTTCCTCAGTTTCTTCATTACCATCGCCATCATCAAGTCTAGCTGGATTTAGAGGAATGGGAAGTTCATTTATGGCATGAAAAAGAGGAATATTCTCGGCAATATTGCAGTAACCATCATGTTCTGTTTTATAACTTGGAAGCGACTTCAATTCCTCTTTTTTATCCTAATGACAGAAACAGCATTTGTTCCAATCAGTTTGTTGGTTTGGATTTGTTGCAGAAGTAAATGGCAATCTTGTTCTGATTCAGCCATTATATCTGCAATTAAAAAGATAAATTTGGTCCAAATCTGGTCATTTAATCATATTAAAAAAACTACAAATAAAGATACATATAAATTGGCAAAAACATCTAAAAAAAATTGGGTAAGTAGTGGATTTTTTGTGTTTCACATGTGAAAAATGGCGGCCATCTTGAAAAATGGTGGCTCTCTTGGATTTTTGAGTGGCTAACGATTTTTTCATACTGTGGTGGGTATTGAGGTTATTTGTGCCAAGCTTCATGCTTGTATCATCAACTGCACGAGTCCGTGCAAATACCACAGTTAGCCGCCCTACGAAAGGCAATGATGGCTTCTCTGTTGTTTCAACTAATAGGCCTATACTTTGCATTCTCTCCTTTCTTTTTTCAGTTTCATTTTTCTATATTCCCATGCTCATTTTTAACGTTGGGGCTGATAATTGCATATACTGATGCCCAGACACATTCATTTATTTATATATATGTTTGTTTAGTCTTGAAAAGCTCATGTAACTCGGAGTGTTAGATTTGGATTTTTTTTTTTTTTAAGATTGCTATTTGAGCAGTAAATACTTCTTTCCTGTTGTCTAAATTATCATTGACAGCGCCACTACCTTCGCTCTCTTCATAATGTGACTATGCATCTCTTTTCTGCATTACACTAGTCAATGGTTCTGTTGAGTACAGTCCTCTTACGCGACTCCGTAATACACTCAAGGTCTGGCACCTGGTCGCCTCTCAAAATACCTCAAGAACTTTAGTTCCTCTTAATCTGTATCTGTATCTAGATTTTTTACTATAACTTTTCAAGATAATTTGATTCTGATTAAGGCTCTTAAATTTACCTCATACGTGAAATGGTCCCAGTAGATATCTGCATGGCATCATGCAGAGAAAGGACGTGAGATGTAAGTCCAAAGTTGTGGGACAAGAAAGTGAGCCATGAATGGGTGTGAGTGACTGATTATTCGCAGATCTTATCTTAATAGGAACAGTATTATTCCCGCCTTCCTTTTAACTTTTATTCTACTATGCTACAGGTTAACAGTCATAGAATGGCGAATTAAGCAACTGTTTCCTCCCTACTACCCATAGCCTGTGCAATAATGTAAGTGCTTCAGTTTTTCTTTTTTTAACATTCCTTCAAGAAGCATTGTGCCATTGCTTTCAGGGATAAGCTTTTGGGTCTTTTTTTAATTAGAAAGAAAATCATCGTATGCATGCTGATTATAAACATGAACAAGGCATTGTCTTACATAAAGATTCAGTAGTTCCACCTTGCACATCGATTTCTTTTAACTTTGCAAAACAAATGGAAAGGCTTTTGCTGATAAATGAATGCACTGAAAATTTTCAAAACTTGCCGCATAGTACGGTAATACCATATATTTCTGTAATAACGGTTCCTGACTTTACACTGTAAATTCATTTTCTTAAAATCGGATTTTTTTACAGCCGAAATCATAATCTTCACAACAGTAAAGAAATTTTTTTACCTATAAAGAAAGAACTGCAGTTGCTTTTACAGTTATTTTTTAAGTGCTTTCAAACCTGAAGGAATTATAACTCTAAACATCCCCTAATTACAAAAGTATTATAGTGGTTGTTTCTGGTAAGATACAAATGTCAGTACGTTAGATATTGTTGACTACCTAAGCCAAGAGTTACAACTCAAGCAGTTAATAAAGGAGTTTTGGCAGCAATAAGGGAAAGTCTTCCTGGATGTGTGTGTTTCCAGAAAATTATAACCTTGTCAGAGGACCTCTCTCATGGAGAGGTAGGAAGTTCCACTTAGTCGATCGAGGATAAGGGTACTTTCTTAATCAAGTAGATATTTGCGGGCCTTCTGCAGTGATCGCTTGGTGTCCCTGATACAAGTGCTGGCTGTATGCCTCACTCCTTGGGACTTCAGAGATCGTACCTTCTCTCAGAGTGCCGAGAAGACGGTACTAATAATTAACTTCCTCCCTGGATACTTTAAGATATTTTTAGTAACAATAGTAATTCTGAGTTCACAGAGGGCGCTGGTCTTCATCATAATTAAAAAAACTGTCTTAACCAATGGGCTTTCTCTTGGTTTCTACCAGCATTATGACATCAATTCACGTTGCTGAGTGGGAACATATACATGTGTAAATTATATAAACAAATTGTTTAGAAATTTCCATCAAGGTTATTTTTTAGCACAAATGCATTAATTTCTGTAATCGTGTATTCACGAAAAATATGAACAAGATTCATGTGGTGCCAGTTTATCATATTAAATTAACTAATAAACAATTCAACCGGACCATTTTTTCATTGTCACTTCAGGACTGAACGAGAAAGAGGCATTTGGTTGCCATGAATGTGTTTGAATGAGCATGACATGTATTCATCTCATAAAAGGCACTTATGAAGCTATAAGGGCTATCGCTATGTCCTTGACCACTCGCCAAGTCTTAACGACTAGACAGTGTTTTCTATCAAATGTTATCACTGATCAGTAACTGCTGACGAGTGTCTCCGTGACTGGAGATTATTCGCTAGTACTTGAAAAGAACATGACTTTAATACAGTTTAGTGAGCTCTTGTTCCTAGTAGATGTGTCACTGTGTCCATGTAATTCATTTCTTTTTTCTTTTTTTTGGCCAACAAGATCCCAAGAGACGAAAATTATTATCGAAGTGAATTGCTGACAAAATCATAATTACGGTCATTATCGTATTGACTTACATGAAAAATGAACCCCCTATCTAGTGCACTGCGAAACGACAGCAACACAGACCTAGTGTTGATTTAACTTTCAGTGGCTGAAGGTATAAGTTTGGATGAAATACTGATTGTGGAAACAGTGATCGCTTGCTGAGAAATGGGCGTCTTCAAAGCTATAAGTACAATACTATTGATTGATTTACTGATTAGTTTACTGATTAGTTTACACCATAGTTCATCATCCAACTGACTCTTAAAAAAAATTCATACTGATAATACGTAGGCTACAAGAATATGAAAACATGCGCTCATGAACAGTCACAAAATCTTATGGTATCTTAACAAAAGTTGAAATGATATATCCTAACAAGATTAAAAAAAAAGTAAAGAATCATATTCAGTAAAGAAATAAGTTTCTTCTAACAAACATAAAAATAATTCTTAATTTAGCAACAACCTCACGTGAAAGTATCCAGGATAGAGAACAGATATTCCCTCTCAGGTACTCAGAGAGAAAATACTCTAGGAGCTGTGTTAAGTCCTGTGTGCACTTTCATGCCACCTCATTTTGACTTCTGATACTGTAAATATGATGTTTCTGGAGCATTTATTAAGAGGTGGCATGTCGGGGTTCATGGTTGTTTGTCCACCATATTAAATCAAAGATGGCGGCCATTTTGGACCCTGGTGCTAAATAGCGCAGTTGTATGGTTCTACAATCATAGGCATGCTATATCTTGTTCGAAAGGAAATTTGATGCTGAATAGAATTCTAATATTTTCTAGAATTTAAGGCCTAAAGAATCTACAAAAAAAATTTGAGTATTTTCGACAAATATATTGAATGGTGGCGATTTTGGGTCCTGGCTATGATATTTTCTAGAAATAAAAGTTCTGCAAATTGATGTGATGATATACAAAAATGGTACTTGCTGGTGTTATTGATGTTGTTCTCAGTTCCTTCATGGTTGTTCTGGATTCAGCGGATTTTTGCATAGTGAATTTGCTTAACATTTCCAAAAACGGCAACATGTAATCTCCCTCTGTCGACATGAGCAAACTTTTGGTCGGACATACTTTAAACAGTTACAAGGAGCTGGGAACTCATCTGGAACGGGCGCTTCTCTCATGATTACTGGCAACAAATGTTCGTCATCACCAAGCATGTATCCATAGTCAGGGGGATTCAGCTGAATATCTTCAATGAATGGAGCATGAAGCCACCTATAGCAATGCAGGTAGTCCCTTAGAATATGCTGCTTGATACAGGCAGATGGAGGAGGAAATCGGTCTATATCAAACTGATGATGTTTTGTATGATAAATGATGAAGCGAGGCTCATCAAAACTCTCGACATCACATGACGTTATGCATTTTAGAAGGAACTTTTCAGCATTAGTAATGATCTCATCATTAATTTCTTCTTTTCCAAACTTGCACAAGAGATTGTAAGCACCTTTTCTCCTTTCGATGAAAGCTTTTGTTTTTGTACCTACTTTGCTAGTAGTGTTGCACTCAGTGAGTGCATGGATTGCAGGCAATATATCTACAAGATCTGAGTCCATGGTCCTGACCAAGTCGTGAATGGGAACTACACTTCTAGGTTGACTGTGGCCAGATATGAACCAGATTCCTCCAAGTTAAAGTTCCTCAGTTTACTATAGTGGCGTACTCCAGACATAAATACATTAGTGTCTGGAGATGCAATGACAATGCTATTAAATCGTCCAACTTTGACAGCATGGTTAACGTGAAACATTATATGATCGTCTGCTTCCTCGTGAGAGCATGTAAGTGGTCGCTCAGCTTTGATTGATCCATTTATGATACTGAAACATTGTTTCACTGTCTTTATGTAATCCACCCAAGAGGAGACATTTGTCAATAACGTTTTCCTTAACCCACTGAATGAAAACACGTTGCAA
Source organism: Macrobrachium rosenbergii (assembly GCF_040412425.1). Classification (NCBI taxonomy): domain Eukaryota; kingdom Metazoa; phylum Arthropoda; class Malacostraca; order Decapoda; family Palaemonidae; genus Macrobrachium; species Macrobrachium rosenbergii. Next base: position 11,601,716 of record NC_089762.1, on the reverse strand, counting down.
TGCAACCTTGTTCTCCGAGAGGGCCCAAAACTTTTCCATCCCAACGGGTGAAAGCTGATCCAAGTTAGCCATGTCCGTTACTAAACCTTCTGCTTTCTTTCTTTGATTACACTCACTGCCTTTAATACTCCAATCCTTGTACAAATCCAATACAATGTCAATGTGACTGCAGATTCTGTGCGAAGTCTCTGTATGTTTTCAATTTCATCTGCTTCATTGGAGCTTTCCTTGCATGCCCCATGAAGTCTATGATAATGCTGCGACGATACACAGTTGATGAAGTGATGATGGTGTCTCCTTAGGAAGTAATTTCATTAGCTCAGTAGCAAAATCAGCCTTTTTTTCTTAATTTACATATGAATCCTTCCTTTATTAAGTACGAGGTTGGCGTTACTTCAGATCTTAGCAAAGCTTGAAGATCAAAGTTTCTTAAGTGAGCATAGTCAATGATTCGCAAGAGCTTAACAGTCTCTATTTAAGTCATAATTAATCTGGGCTGGTGGAGGTTTGATGTGTTATCTCAACGGTGTTCATCAGTTCCTTGAACACCCTTTTCATCTGTGGACTTTCATCTTGCTCTTCAAATGCCATCAGAGATTCCACTTCTCGCTGAAATTGTTTGATGTATTTGCTCAAGCAGCTCTTGTGATGCATAACATCTACAGCAAAAACATCGCCAGTAGATTGTTCTAGTGTGGACACTCTCCTTACTGAAAGCAGTAGCTTTGAGTAAGTTTTTTGCTAGTATTTCACCGCAAATGCGGTATCTTTTAGTATCGCCCTGACATCTTATTTGGCTACAGATAATGCTTGGTTTTTCCTTGGAATTCGAAGCAACTGCTGTTTTGGCTCTTTTCTGGCGGTTCTCCCGACTTGATAATATAAATGACTCAGTAGATGGTTCAGCAGTTCGAGTGCATGTTGACGGTTTTTGTGAATGTCTCTCACCTCTTCTTTGGTAAGGAGCATAGCAAGTCTTGACATGATACTGGATTTTTGACAAGTCATTCTCAGATATTGTTCGACAGGCCATCCTGCAGTATTTTTGAAGTCTCTATTATAACATTTCTACCGGCATGGGTGCTAGTGAGTTTGCTGTTTGCTTGACTCTCTTTTACTTGCTGACAAATGACATAAATTCAAAAACTTTTTGCTCTTCTCATCATGAATGAGCTGCATTGTAGACGATGGGCCAGATGAACTGTCAGACAGACATTCTTTTTACATTAGTATCAGGAAGTAGAGGATAAAAGCAATTTTTTATGAGGAAGGCATTGCTCAGTCACTTTTGATGTAATCATAGAAATGTACCCACATTTTTACCACATGAGCTTAGTTAGGTCCAACATGCACTTTCATGGCCCTCAGTTTGACCTTTGATATTGATATTTGGTACATCTTTGCTTATTGTTTGTTAAATATTAGCAAATTAGTCTGGTAAAATTAGTTTACAGTGCCAAAGTAAATCATTATTTAAGATTTTTGCAAAGATTCGCTGTTGACCCACCTGGAGACAGAGTCCAAAATGACCGCCATCTTTGATTCATTATGGTGGACAAACGACCATGAGATTAAACGTGCCACCTCATCTTATATCATCCTGAGACATCATATTTACAATATCAAAAGTCAAACTGAGGTGACGTGAAAGTGCACACGGGGCCTAACACAGCTCCTACAGTACATATGTAGTTCCCAAGATTGAAGCATTCGAAGTGCAAATGGCGTCAGTCAAAGGATCAGTGAATCATTATAAAAAGGATAGGGTTACCCAGTTATGAACATCCATTGGTCGTACCTGTATGACTAGTTCTAAGAATAAAAGAGTAAGATCCCATCTTCTTGGTCCTCTTTATATTAGAACTCCTCGGGAGAGCCGATCTGGTTATTTCCAGCATCTTACTATCGGCCAGACTCTCCCAAAAGTGTTGTCACATCTCCTTTACTTTACTTTTTTGTCTTTGAGGGCTTCCTACTTCTGCATTTTTGCTCGGTTGTCGGCTTTTTCGTTGCGAGCCACTACATGAGTTGGCACCCAATAAAAACGAACTGCCAGGATTCTTCATTCTCATAAAAATGTCGCTCTAAAACGTTTAAAATTAAGAGATGCGCAGAATTAGGTTTGTTAAGAAACTGCTGTGCGCATCTTGGAATTTCTACATAAAATAAAATTTTCCTTCCGAGATGAAATCGTGTTGGTAACCGCTAAAATTGCACAAAGCTATATTGTAAAAATTGATGAACAAGTGTGTAAACATCCATATCGTTTTGCATCTGGAAAGACAGCCCTAAACCCAGCACCAACATCAACTTTAAAGCCATCGTTTTATATTGACACAGCTCTTTTATGTTCAAAACATGCTCAGAAATATAAGCTGAACTGCTCCCTCTGGCAAATATTTCTTAAAATCTTCAAATATTCACAGTATTCAATATTGTGTAATGTCCAGGGAGGGATTGCCGAGAACTTACGTGGCACTGCATTAACAATAGATAGGTTTAAATTACTGTAAAAACGTTACCTCTTATCTTAAATGAGAATGGTTGTATCAACTGTAGATGGTCCATATGAGAATTTAGACATTTCTGAAACCTTATTCAACGTGGAAGCAGCAAAGTTTAAACTGCAGTTCAAAGAAACACCTACAATTACAGATGATTTGCAAGCTCTTGAGGCTATTCCAATTCTGGCCTGGTGGATTGCTAATAAAGATTCTAGTTTTATATGGTGAGACAGATGTAAATACTTCTATGCCCATATGTCTGTTTTGGCAAGATAAATGCTTTCTACAGTCTCGGAAGCTGTGTGCAGCCAGCTCCTTAGGTGGTATGAGAGAGAGTTTTAAGCAAGACCAAGAATTTCATGCGCTTGGTTTTGAGGTTAGCAACGAGAAAGCCATAAAAGTCTGTTAGCAAATATCAAACCTAAGAATATGGCTTTAGCATTGCACAGAATTCTATGTCAGCTTATGAATAAATTTTGGTCAGGGTGAACTCATCTCAAGGAACAAAAATGGACGACAACTGTTGCAGAAATTAAAACAGCAAAGTTATGCCAATTTCATAATTATACTGATCTCAAGTTGAAGGCATAAGTCTACTGTTATCATTTGTAAGGCAGCGAAAGATATTCAAAGATCAACAAACAGAGAGTATGCCAGCAGGAATTAGCTTTGCTATGCCATTAATGGCCAAAGCACTAGCGGATCCAGGGGGTGGGGGGCACCTGAGCACGTGGCCCCTCATGAAAAATAATGACAAACTAATAATACTGAAGATGTAGATAATAACATAAATGAGAGATATAAAAATGGGAAAAAATAAAAAATCTACAATGGAAATATATCTATATCTATATCTATTTATATATATATATATATATGTGTGTGTGTGTGTGTGTGTAATTTGAAAATTGGTGCCCGTCCCAATGAAATTTTTCTGGATCCGTTAGTGGGCCAAAGCAAAGGGGTTAACAGCTGAAATGCTACCTTGATAATGCTGACCCTACCTACGCCTAACATCTCTCAAAATTTAAGAGAAATTTTATGTAAACTGGCAACTCTCCTATTAATTCGCAGACAAGGGTCTTCCAGATATCATGTTTCCATGTGGAGCTATGTGCAGAAGGCTATAAACACTGAGCTTCGTGTGCGAACCAACACATACTGTAGAGGTAGAACATGTTTTTGAAACCACTACGAACTGGAGGAATATATTTGTTATGTTCCAGATACATTAGCCTTACGTTAATCATTATGGCTCAAGTTGTAGCCTAGACGTGTTGTTAATGTAGTGGGATAGTATATGGCCATTGACGAGCTGCCTTTTCTTGGTTTATCAAAGGGTAGCATTTTCACATAAGGAAAACGTGTTCCTTAAAAATTCTATTTGTGGTACTTAATATGAAACATCTTGTATTTCTGGGAGTGTGTTTAATCAAACTATAAGGAAAGTCATCAGGTGCTCAAGTAAATCCTTTAGCATTGCCATATGCAAATTCAAATCTCTCACAGAGAAAGGCATATTCCACATGTTTAGTAAAACCTATTGTTTTCTCCTCTTCTCTTAGCCTTAAGAAAGCAATTTTCCTCTTCCTAATTATATTGGCAGACAAACCTGATGGACTGCTCAGAGTTCTATCCTCAGATCCAGGAAACCCATGAAATTCATAGAACAGTTCCAAAGAACACTGACTCCCTCAAGTAATCATTATGAACAGTCGTACTGAGATCTTGTAAGCCCAAACATTTTCGGGTGGTTAACCATGCCACTAGAGTTCCCACTGTTAGCATCAGATATGAATGTCAAACCAAACTATGTCCCCATTCTAGATTCACCAGAACAGAAAATTCTAAAATAGCCAAAAAAAAAAAAAAAAAAAAAAACTCACATTTAGATCCAAAAGCTTAATAGATATCCAAGATCCTCTGACTCGGATCAAGTTCCAGGTGTTAAAGGTCGTCCCCACCACATCTAGACTACATGGTCCTATGTCAAGGAGGACCGAAGTACGTACAACAGTTTCCTGTACAAGTTTAACTACACCCACACAGTCTGTTCGAGGATAAATGTCCGGAGACACGACAAGTATAGGTAGATCGAAAGTCAGTTTCATTATTTACAAAGGCTGTTTATGAAATGTTGCAGGTCAGTGCTGGAGGGCAGTGTAATTTTCTCAAACAGCTTTAAATACTTTAGTGCGAAAAGACAACACGTGCATTTGAAAACATTAGTCCTCTTTACAGTTATTATATAAAAGATAAAACTTATCATCCCATGTTAAAAACAATTATTATCTCAGCATATTGGAGGCCAGATGGCAATAAGTGTTGAGGTCATATCATCATCACAATAATTTTGATTTAAATGACATTTGTTGTACAAGTGATATTTCAAGAAAAGGCAACCTCTGGTGTTGCGTTCGATTTTATTTTCAATTAAATCGTGCTCTCAGTCATCTCTTTACACAAATCCATTGTTAAGAGTTGCAGTGATGGAATTCGCGCGGATGAGAGAATCAAAAGATCTTGGTATACGAATATATTCCGTTTCAGAAAAGTCATTCCTGTCAGTGTTTGGAACATTAACATTATAATGAAAAGTAAAGATATACATGGAAATTCCAGAGATACTTTATTCTCCTCGTAAGCACCTTGGCTGTATAATATTGGGGCCGCCTACAGCCCCGTTACTGGAATATGTACAGCAGTTAATCTGCAACCCACAGGGCTTCTGGAAAGCTTTCAAGGACTTACGTAACATACATAGCCAATCACCCTTGTACAAGTATAACTAGGAGTAGTAATATAAATTAATTTGTTGTGATGGTCAGGCGAGTGAGGATTTTGACACTATTGCTGTAAATACAAGGGGGTTTTCCTTCATCCTGCGTTTCTTTTCCTTGTAGAAATGTGCGAAATGTGTAATCTCAAGTGAAACTTTAATACTTGGGTTATCTCCCCTTTCCTCTGTTAAATTTTGTGCTCATATCTTAGGATATTTGCTTTTCTTGAGTCATTTATGCTATTACTCATAGATTCTTATTAACAAATCTTACTGGCGAATATGTAACGCTAAGAGAATGTGCTGAAACTATTTTCTGTTCATATTTAGTACACTTTTAATAATGCACTGCATATTGCATGCCAACTTTTTATTGTGTCCAATCTGTTATCCAAAACCAGTGCAAATGTTCGTAATTGCACGATATTATACACAGAATAGCCGTCTACTTTGCAATGAAGGGCTGTTTACATAATTGCTCCCTACTGTAAACCTTAAAACTATATTATTTATAATATTTTACAAATTTAAGAATGATTAGATATTTTTTATCGGATATGTGTAAAATATTTGTAATATACGCATAGCCATGAAACATCTGTCTCGTCTATTTATGTTGTTGCATATTTGCTCCCTCAAACCGCACATGACTGCTGGCAGCTGATGAGAGGAGACCACGAACTTGGTGAGCTATTTTCAGATTGGTCCTAATACTAGTGTTTCTGATGTTTATCATTCATTTATAATGTGACACTTCCAATTTCGGATTGTTAGAGATTCCATCTGTGTGTTCGGTAAGTGGGATAATTCCTTGTCAGTGTTCCTTAGAGGTGTGAAATATCGTAGTCTCAATCTCCATTACAGTATAGAGACTTGGAAGTCCCGTTTTCTATAACGCAATGTAAATAAAGACGGAAATATTTGAAAGATAATGACCGAGTTCGATGTGCACTAGTGAGAATTCGGCTAAAAAGTAGACACTTAACGTTGGGGATGGATTCTGTAGACTTGCATCGTTTAAGGCTAGTTGTAAATAGTTTATGGAGACGAGTTTTAGAAGGGGAAACGAAGGTAAATATTCAGGAGGGAGTTTTGCGTGTGGGCGTGCACTCCTTAATTAACCGTATTAACTTTAACAGATTGAGGGATGGGCCCTTATTAAGCTATTTGACACACGGTGACATTGGCGAATCTCCAAGTATGAAAATGAAAAGTCGTGTAACTGATCTGATTTACAGAGTTGAAGAACTGAAGTACAAAGTTACTAACTTGCCAAGGCAGGTATGCGAATCGGTGTTGAAGCAGTCAAATGTATCCATGAGTTTGGGACATTCCCTTTCTACGAAAAACGACGTTTCTTCCAAACTTCCTGAGATAGAACTAATAACAAATCACATAGCTTATATCAAGGTGCAGTTCCACGTGCTTAAAAGAAATGGCAGTAGTTTATATGCTGCTTTAGAAGAATGTGAGTGTGATGTATTAAAAGATATATCTGCATTAAACGATGTCATAAAAGAGGAATCTGAATGTGTTGATGTAACTAAACTCGGTGGTGAGGCTTTAGAAGGTGAGAAACAAGATACAGGAATTGTGGATATGTGTAGGAATGTTCATAGGCCTAATTGCAATGAAAACGAAAATGAAGATAATTTTCTTACTGAAAATTATTTGCCAGAATGCTCTGCACAGTCAGAAGTTAGACAGCCTTGTATTGTGCCATATTTCAAGCATAGTTGGGAGGGGAAAGATCATCAGCTCTTTATTAAGGTGCTTGGAAAAATTAGGGACAGAGAACTTCGGCTTGAAAGGTTGTGTAGGATGTTTCCATACAAGTCTGAAGAAGAAATAATTAAGCATTTTTCTGCATATGAGGAATTTCTAAAGGAAAGGGAAAATGTTAAAACTCAAATAGCTGCATGGAAGCAGAAAAAAAATGTGGAGAAAAGGGCTTTGGAAAATAAAGTAGCCAAAGAAAGAAAGCATGAAGAAATAAGACAAAAAATGAAAAACAAGGCCAAGGAAGTAAGGCTGAAGAGGGAGAGAGAGCTGCGCTACGGAGAGCTTTTGGCATGGAAAGCAGAGATGAATGAGAAAAAAATGGGGTTGAAGATTGATAGTGGCTCCAATATTCAAGCAGTCCCTCCTATAAAGAAACAGCAAGAGTGTTCTGGTGCAGTGTGCTCTCTGGCTTATAGTGCTGCCGAAAGGCAAGTATTAGCATTACAACTAAAGGACTACCATGATAATAGAGATAGAGAAATGCAAAAAGCACAGAAAAAGAAGGAGGAAGAAGAAAAGCAAATGAGGGAGAAATGTAGTGCCAGTCATAGGGTACGTTTTCTAGAGAGAGACAATTATTATATAAAGCAGAAGATAGCCTTGAAAGAAGAAAAAGAAAAGTTAATCAGTGACAGAATTGCAAGATTGGAAAAAATTAAAGACACTGTTAAAGTGAAAATCAATCATAATCGAGAAAGCCTCATGCAGCCTACCCAGAGCCACCTAGCTTATAAGTTAGCTATAAATAAAAAGCCTGTGCAAATTGAGCCTGTTAATATTGACAGTGTACCTCATTTAGGAATACCATCATGGAGACAGGGCTTATAGCATGTGCTTTTTTTTTTTTTTATAAAAATAGACTAGACTAGATTTCATATACTGTATATACTGCATGTAGGCAGTTACAATAGGCCAATGAAAATAATTGTATGTAACTTGGTGGATGAGACTTTTAAATTATAATTTATATAGCTAAATTGGAAATATGGAATAGGCAACAAATATCTTACAGGGAAAGATAAGAAGAAAAATGAAATATGTTAGGCTGTGTGTTCATGTGATAGTAGTGTGTTATTAGGCTGTCAGCTAAGATTTGTCAGTAAAAATAGTGGGGAGAGGAGCCTTTCTCCTATCAAATGAATGTAGCCTGCGGTGCCATCATAAAATACATTTCAAGCCATCCAGGAAGAATTTATTGATGATTTGTGCTTCACTGCCAGTTTTTCCATAGGCTACTAGCCTAATATACATTATTAAGTGAGTAGCTGTATTTTTTTTTTTTACTGGAAAAAAATTGTTCCAACACAAATACAAACCTCCATTCTCTGTGTAGGTATTTAGCTTGTGAGCATGAGCTGGAATGGCCATTTAACTTTCAGACAAGGTTTTAACCATTGACAGGTTGCCATGTGCTTTTATATGAGTTTTTTTTAGTACTCCCAATTTTGTTGTTTGTTTGACTTTGGTTTTTGCTGATTGGTTGATCAATAAAAATGAGCCAAACCCATCAGTCATTGTAGCCTTTAGCTTGCGGACGCGAGACGGAACGGCCATTAACTTTTCAGACAAGGTCATTAACTACCAATGGTAAGGGGGAAGCCCTGGCCACTCGTCGATTTGCACTCCACTTTGCTTTCGGCTGCTGTCAAGTGAAGACGTTTGCTGTGCTCTCTGCCCAACTGCCATTTGCTTTTCAGGTCTTTTTTGTTAGTTTATATGCTTGCTTATGTATTTTATTATAATTATAAAGTATGCAAACCCCTAATTGTTCCGACACGATATACAAACTGTCGGTCCTTTACACTAGGAATTACCTTCAGCGAAGCTGGAAAGGGCTGTTGAACTTTTGAACAAGCTGGTTAGGCAGTTAACTACCGTCTAGGAGGTGGTAGTACTGCCTGCCTGGATGTAAACATTCCAATTTGCTTTCGGCCGTCGTGCGCTGCAGACGTGTTTCTTCCTCTATTCCCTGACTGCTGTTGAGCTGTTTCCCGGTGAGATCTTTCTTGTTCTTTTTTGCCATGAATATTGATTAGCCTTGTAAGCCCTCCATCCCCCAGCGTGTATGTCCTGGGGTAGGGAGAAAGAAGTGCAATACCTTCCGCTCACATGTTGATATGGACCCACACATCCTTTGCTCCACTCAGGGGACGTGTGTGTTCTTGTAATTCACCTTGTTCGGAGTGTTGTTCCTGGTCTGCCGAGTAATGGGTGAAGTTTGAGGGGAGGAGACAGTACCGAAAGAAGCCCGCCAAGGCATCATCTGAGGGTTATACGCCTCCGATGACTCCCCTGGTGGCTAACCCGTTAGGATCGTTTCTCCCTCCTGGCAAGCTTCCCCTTGCTGCCTCTCCTTCGGGTGAGGACTCCCCCTTGTCCTCTTCACTCGCCTCGTCGGGTGTGGAAGGCTGCGGGGGAGTGGATAATCAGGACATCCTCTCAGGGGCCTCTCCTCACTCCCAGGGGAGGGGGGGGGATTTTTTTCCCCCGGAGCAAGCGGGTTCTTCCTCCTTTGACACAACTTTGCCTTCAGGTCTGGTGGTGGAGGCTTCTCTTGGTGGGCAGGTTGCGGACCTCACCTCTACCTGGCTTCGCCTCGGTCTACTTGGCATTCCGTCATTGGAGGACCTGATTTCCCATCTGTCCAGCACTCCTGTGACCAAACACGCCGCGGCCACTTCCACCATGTCAACTGTCACCATGATGTCCTTCGCCAAGCTGCCTGTGACTGTCGCCTCACACCTGGGCACCCAGATATCAGCCGCATCTGCCTCACTCCATGCTGTGTCGCTGCCACCTGGCCTCCTAGCCCCGTTATCCCTGCCTGGCCCCTCCAGTATGGTCACATCGTCGGTGCTTTGTATCACGTGCCTGCTCCTGCTGTTCCCGACCTATGCTCATTCCCGACTCTGGTCCCGGCTCCTGGATTTCCTCACCCTCTGCCCGGCCTGGCTCCTGCTGTCCCGCCTCTTTGCTTAACTGGGTCCCCCGTTGCTCCACCTGCCCTGGTGGTTGCTGGCCCAATCACTGACACCCCCGCTGCCCGGGTTGCTCCTGCTTCCCTGGCCCACCTGGCTGCTCCTCCTGGATGGGGGACCTGACCACCATCCTGAAGAAGATGAAGAAGAGGTCTAGGAAGGTGTCATCATCTTCGTCATCCGCTACCTCTTCTTTTTCTTCTGAGGCTTGCCGGCCGAAGAAGAAGAAAGTTGTCTCTCCCCCCGCAAGAAGTCTTGCTCTGAGATTTCTAAGGTACTGCCGCCTTCTACAGGCAAGGCAGTGGGATCTCTCGTCGGCTCTTCCTGGTCCGCAGGCCAGGGAACTGATTTGTTGACCCCTGGGTCATTCGTCTCGGGAGCCGAGGGCATGCAGACCTCAGTTTGCACTCCCGCTGCTGTGCGGAAAAAGTCTGCTTCTAAGGCCAGTGCTGTGTTGGACACTCGTTCACGAGCTGCGATGAGTACCCGGGTCTCTTAAGTAGACCCGGGTACCCCAGTCTGGTACCGGAGAGACTCTCTCTGTACCAACTCAGGCATAGGACGAGAGAAAGAGTCCGGACAAGCAGGTCCCGACTCTTCCTGCAGGCACTTCCACAAGTGCCAAGCAAGGTTCCCAGGAAGGTGCTTTGGCCTTTCGAGTCTGGACACCAGGCGAGACGGAAAAGAGGTCCCCTGCTCAGTCGTCTCACAAGGTTTCGGCCTCAAAGAAGTCTGAGTCCTGTCCAGAGGACAATGCAAGTTCTCGCCAGCCAGCTGCACGTTTGACTCTGCTCAGTCCCCGGCCACGTTCGCATGGCCAGCCTGGCTTGATGGAGCCGAGTGCCTGGCTCAACTCTCATGAACGACTTGGCTTTCCTCGGGACAACGCTTCACTGAGGCGAAAGCATTCTCTTCGACCCAAGTTGCTGTCGTCACTGCAGGGTGGTGACTGCTCTCGGTCCGCTGCTCCTGCTGGTTCTGCTAGCAGGACCAGCTGGGGTGCCCGATCCTCCTCGCCTGTCCCCTCAACCTCCTGGGCTTCCCCTAGGAGGTGGGAGTCAGACAGGAGGAACTCCGGTGAGTCGTCTCCCCAGAGTTCGACCACGGGGGCTTATGTTCCTGGCTTGGTTCTCGGAGCGACCAGATCGTACGCCCCCGTGGTGCTGGAAGGATCCCAGGGGTCTGCCGAGGTTCTTCCTCCTGCAGGGAGAGTAGATCATTAGGATCACACCCTGGAAGGACTCGAGGGTCCTCTTCCCCAGGACGTGGACACCCCCGAGATACAGAGGACCTTTGCAGAGGTAATTGCGCTGATTTGTCAGCACGACCTCAGGGAAGGGGCCGCAGCCTCGTCTGTGGATTGTCCATTGCTCCTCGAATCCTTCTGGAGTCCAAAAAAGGAACCCAAGGTTTTGTTGGGACTGCCGTGGTCCACACTCGCTGAGAGGCTTCTCGACCAGGTGAATGGTCTTGTGTCAATTCGCTTCGATTGAACCGCTCAGACAGGCTGCTTCTCCCTCCTCTTCCTCGACAGAAGCGATTCTACACTCCTTCGGAAGGGGCATTGCTGCCTAAGCGGGTTGACCCAGACTTGGTATGTTTAGGCCCGGGTCTCTTGTTGCAGCAACTTACTGCGGAGAGTATTTCTCTTTTGCAGAAAGAAGCAGTAACCCTGGAAGCCACTGCCATGGCAGCTTTTCAGGCAGTCTCCTGGTTGGATCTGTGGTCGTTCACATTATCCAAAGTGGCTGCCTCCCCAGGCGCTATCACACCCGGGGAGGACTCCGCTTTCGGGAGACTGTGCCAGTCTAGAGGTAGAGCCATCTCCTACCTCACCCACCAGATGGCAAACCTGTGGGCCAACTTGGTTCTTAAGAGGAGAGACGCTGTTCATTCTTGCTTCGCCAGGTGTGTGGGGCCTGAGTCGGCAATGACCCTGCGGAACAGACTGTCGCTGGGTTCTGTCTCTCTCTTCCCTAGAGTTGGTAGATGCTGCCATGGACAAGCGTCGGACCGATAGCAGTGACTGCCTTGTTCACCAGGCAGTGGCTAAGACCTCCGGCCTTCGCGTTCCACTGCGGCCTGGCCTTTGGGCCAGGCTAGCACTTTCTCAGCCCCTAAGAAATCCCAGTCTTCGAAGGGATCCCGCGGGAACACCCAGCCTTCTTCCTTTGGAAAGGGTGGGCTTTCATGCCCCTTTCAGCCTGCTTTCCAGTCTGGTAAAGGGGGCCAAGGGGAAGAAGAAGAAGGGAAAATGGTAGGGGTGGCGTTCCCCCCTGACTGCTGCCGAAGAGGGGGTGGTGCCTGTCTAGCCATTAGGCAACATGGCAGTGATATGAAGCCGAGACCAGGATAGTGGATGTCCTTCGGGAGGGATATCTACTACCCTTTGAGTCTTGGCTACCCCTCACCATCACACCAGTCCATCTCTGCCCTACATTCCTGGATTTCCGAAGGACATCACGCTAATGCAAGTAGTGCAAGCCATGCTGAGCAGAGATGCTGTAGAAGTCGTGTCGGATAGTTCCCCAGGCTTTTACAGCTGAATCCTTCTCGTAGAGAAAGCCATGGGGGTTGGAGAACCGTTTTGTTCGCCAGACTCAGTTCACGATGGAGACAGTGCGATCTGTGCTCACCTCCATCAGGGAGAACGACTTCATGCATATAGTGGACTTGAAGGATGCATATTTTCAAATACCCATTTATCCATCCTCTCGCAAGTACCTCCACTTTATCCTCGGGGAGACGGTCTTCCAATTCAGGGCACTCTGTTTCGGGCTCTCGACCGCTCCCCAGGTGTTCACGAGAGTGTATTGTCTGTTGTCAGCATGGGCCTGTTCACACAGGATACATCTACTGAGGTATCTCGACGACTGGCTGGTCCTGGCGAGTTCCTGCTTCCGGTTGCTACAGGACAGGGATCGGCTCCTCGAGGTTTGCGGCGATCTTGGGATCGTGGTAAATCTTGGGAAGTTGGATCTCAACTCCAAGCAGAGGATAAAGTACCTGGGTATGCTGATAGATATGGTAGCAGCAAAAGTCTTTCCCTCAGACTCTTGTATCAACAGATTCAGTAAGGAAGCACAACTGTTTCTGTCTCGACAGGAACAGCCAGCTCGGCAGTGTCAAGTCGTCATTGGTCACCTGTTGTCGTTGGAAAAGCTGGTCCTTCATGGACGTCTTCACCTTCAGTCTCTACAATGGAGACTGAACGAGTATTGGTCCCAGTCCCGAAACCCCGAGTCCTTTCTCATTCCTCTTTCAGAGGAGGTGAGAGAGGATCTAGACTGGTGGATGGACAACAGGAACCTCTTAATAGGAGTATGCTTGCATACTCCCCCTCTAGACATGTTTCTGTTCTCGGATGCATCAACTGAGGGATGGGGCGCACACCTGGAGGAGTTGCTGATTTTGGGGGTGTGGCACCGAGACGACAAGCACCTTCACATCAATATCCTGGAACTCAAGGCAGCCTTCCTGTCTCTCCAAGAGTTCCAGGGTCAAGTAATGGGACACTCCTTGGTACTGATGAGCGACAATACCACGGTAGTGGCATACGTCAACAAGCAGGGGGGCCTAGTACTGTATCCCTCCCACTCCACCAGTTGACAATGCAGTTGCACGAATGGGCGCTGGCTCACTTGGTAGAGCTGTCAGCCAGGTACATTCCAGGCAAGAGGAATATTGTGGCAGGCAAGCTCAGCTTCCAGAATCAGGTGATTGGAACAAAATGTTCCCTTCACCCAGAAGTCGCAGAAAGGTTGTTTGACCTGTGGGGGCATCCAGTCATCGATCAGTTCGCCACCCGGCACAACAGAAAACTTCAGGTCTTCTGCTCAGTTGTGCTGGACACATGGGCCACTGCGGAGGACGCATTCCAACATCCATAGGACAATCTCGACGTCTACGCCTCTCCTCCATTCTGTCTGATTCGCAGTGATCAACCAAGTGATGATCACTCCGAATCTCAGAATGATTCTGGTGGCACCCAAATGGCCTGGTATTTGGTATCCTGACCTGCTAGCTCTCCTTTCTGAGGCACCGAGAGAGATTCCTCCCTGGCCCAACCTGCTGTGTCAACCCCACGACGAGTGGTATCACCTGGCAATGCAGTCCCTGTGCCTTCATGGGCGGAGGTTATCCACCATCTCCTGCGAGCGAGACCTCAGACTATCCTCTGCAGCAGTATACCAGGGAAAGTGGCCTGTCTTCTGTGGTTGGCGTCATGGACAGGGTATCTCTCCAGTTGGAGCTACTGTTCAGCAGGTCGCAGACTTCCCTCATCTTCCTTTGCCGAGAGAAACATCTCTCTGTTTCAGCTGTAAAAGGCTATCGGGCCACACTTTACCTAGTCTTGCAGCTGAGAGGGTAGATATCTCATCCTTTGAGATATCCCTACTGATGAAAAGCTTCAAGAGGTCTTGCTCACCCAGGGACCTGAGGCCCCCTGCATGAGATGTGACTCTCGTTCTAAGGAGCCTGACTAATGCACCATACAAGCCTTTATGAGACAGGGATCAGACAGGGATCTGACCCTCAAGACCGTCTTCTTGCTTGCCCAGGCATCGGCGAAGAGAGTTGGCGAACTTCACGGACTTTCCTTTGATGTTACACACTCGAGGGGATGGGGATCGGTCATGCTCGATTTTGTCCCAGACTTCATAGTGATGACTCAGAATCCATCGGTCCTGACGCTAGGTTCGAGTCCTTCACAATCCCCTCCTTAGAGGACTTTGTTGGTAATGACCCAGACAAGATGCTATTGTGTCCTGTTAGAGTGCTACAGAGCTACCTGAAGAGGACTCGCCATCTCTGGCCTGAATGTTGATGACTCTTCGTTAGCGTTGGCTTGACCAAGGTAAAAGTGTCCAAGAACACGATCTCTTTTTGGCTTTATGAAATGATAAGGAGACAGTATTCTGCTGCTGGAGAAAAGAATAGGAGAACTGCATGGACTTTCCTTCAATGTTAAACACTCGAGGGGATGGGGATCGATTAAGCTCGATTTCATCACGGATTTTGTAGCGAAGACTCAGAACCCACGGTCCCTGACGCTAGGTCTGAGTCCTTCACGATACCCTCCCTAGAGGACTTTGTGGATAATGAGCCAGACAAGATGCTACTTTGTCCTGTTAGAGTGCTGCGGTGCTGTCTGAAGAGGACTCATTATCTGTGGCCTGAGTGTTGATGACTTCGTTAGCATTGGCTAGTCCAAGAAAGAAGTGTCCAAGAACAATTTCTTTCTAGCTTTGTGAGACGATAAGGAGAGCATACTCTGCTGCTGGCGAAGATGACACTGGTACTTTCCACCCGAGAGCTCACGAAGTGAGGGGCATTGGTCCAACCCTCACATTCACAAAGGGCCTGTCGGTTTCTCAGGTATTGAAAGTGGGGGTACGGTCTCAGCAGACCACTTTCACCTCATTTTACCCTTGGGACATTGCCTACAAGTCCTTGGACACTTTCCTTGGGACCTGTGGTGGCTGCTCAACAAGTTGTGTAGCTTACCCAGTTCCTCTAAGAAGACAGGGTTGTGTCTTGCTTAAGGTGTTCGGTTGTGGATGCAGGAATGAATACGAGAGTGACCGACCTCTCCTTCCTCTCCTTCCCTCTCATCCTTCGTCTCTTCCTTCGGGCAGAGAGTGACCGGCTGTTACATGCTGGATCTGACAGTCAATGCAGGTAAGTATATACAGTACTTTGAGCTTCCATTCTATTTTCCCTTCCGGGATTATAGAAGCAAACCCACTCCTTCCTCTAGCAAGGGGAGAAAGGAGATCCTGTCTTATGGGAGAAAGGAGATCCTGACAATAAGACAAACCCAATGCTTGTATTTGCCTGACTGTCTCTGACCTTTTAAGTTCATCCTAGCCCTTTTTTGTATGAGGCTACGTTTACCTCCCTCATACAAAAAGGCCCAGAAGTCTGACAATTGATCATGCTTTACCACACCCCAGGCAATTTGTCAGATGCAGGTTTCTCGTCCTTGCTTTATCGACCAGGAGGAGAATCCCAGGTGTGGCAAACTCCAGCCAGTTCATGAGATTCACTCATATTCCTCCCTCCAACCAGTTAGTCTTCCTAATGTAAAGGACCGATGGTTTTTATATCGTGTAGGAACAAATCACAATTTTTTAAAGTAAATTGTATTTTTCCTAACTATACAAACTTGAGATCCTTTATATTACATTTTTTATTCCCATCTCATGCCACCCCTCAATCTGGCACCTGGGCAGAAAGGCAAATTGGAATAATTATGTTCAAGCCAGCTTGACCCCTGCTTAACAGACTGTAGTTAACTGCCAAACCACCTTGTTTAAAAGTTCAATGGCCGTTTCCAGCTCCACTGTAAGTAATTCCTAATGTAAAGGACCTCAGGTTTGTGTAGTTAGGAAAACTAGTTTTCTTTAAAAAAAAATTGTGATTTTCGAGGCCTGTGTTTCGGCCTCTCCTCAGCTCCACGGGTATTTACACGAGTACTATCCCCTCTCGTGAAGTGGCTACACCTCCTAGGTATCAACATATGCTTGTACCTGAATGACTGGCTTCTCCATTCACCGTCACAGGAACAGTGCACGAAGGACCTTCAGAGAACCCTTCTCCTTGCCCAGGAACTATGGTTATTGATAAACTTGCAGAAATCCCAGTTGACCCCGACTCAGGAGAGTCTCTTTTTGGGGATGAGGATATAACTCTGTGAGTTATCGGGCTTTTCCATCTCCCAGGAGAATACAATCCTACCTACAGTCGGTATATGACCTTTCGCTCCCCTTCTTGTTCAGTGAATCGTTGGGTGAGCATGTTGGGAACTCTCACATCCATCGAGCAGTTTGTGAAGTTAGGAAGACTGCATAAGAGACCTCTACAGTTCTTCCTAAGAGCAAATTGGGACAGGGTGAAACAACTGGACTCTGTGATGTTCCCCATAACAACAGGAATAAAATCGGACTTGTGATGTTGGACATCCAAAAACAACCTTTTGGAAGAAAAGCCCCCGACCTAGACTTCTTTGTAGATGCATCAGATCTAGGCTGGGAAGCCCTTCTAGGGAACTTGGAAGCTTCCGGGATGTGGTCTCTGAAACAGAGAAGTGTATATATACTGTACCGTACTGTAAGCATGAAGGAACTGACTGCCATTCATCTAGGGCAACTGATGCAATGCTTGTAAATTGGTTGAATTTGGACATTCACGCCTTCCCTCCATTCAACGTGGTAATGGAGGTTCTCAGCAAATTTCGGTCCCATCAAAATGTGACAATGACTCTGATAACTCGGCCACTCAAGAAATGGTTCCCAGACCTGAAATTTCTAGTGGATTTTCCCAGACTGCTCCCGCAAGATCCACGTCTACTCAAACAGCCCCACCTTTGGAGATTCCATCAAGGACTATCGGCTCTAGCTCTGACAGGCTTCAGACTGTCAAGAGACTCGTCAGAGCGAAGGGATTGTTCCTACACGATATGCAAACCATCGGTCCTTTACATTAGGAATGACTTACGGCGAAGCTGGAAACGACCGTCAAACTCTTGGACAAGGTGGTTAGGCAGTAACTACTGTCTGGTAGGGGGGCAATACCCGCCTGCCCGGATGTAAACAATTCCAGTTTGCTTTCGGCTGTCTTGCGTTACAGACGTGTTTTCGGAGCTCTTTGCCTGATTGTCGTTATGCTCTTTTTTCCTGGTGGAATCTTTTTTTATCTTTTTGTGTACATATTGTGTGTTTGATATTTGTTAACATACAAACCCATGATTTTTTATAGCCTTGCGTAGGTCACCTTCCCCCGGCGTTTGTCTTGGGGTCAATGGCCAGGGGCGCAACAAGTTTTTGCTCCCCTTTTATTGGACCTCTTACCCACTGCTTGTACAAGGGCGTGACTGCATCCCTAACTTGACTTGTGCTTAGTGTTGGTCTTTGCCGCCTTGCTGTGGACGAGTTTGCTGGGAAGAAACTTCAGAGGAAAGTTGCCGGACATTGTCGGAAATTTTCATTTCCGACGGTGTCCTTAGTAGCTGCCCCTTCGTCCTCGTTTCTCTCTCCCGGTAAGCTTTTCCTTCTTGCTGTCACTCCTTCGCCCCCTTCGCTTGCTCATCGGGCGAAGATCGCAGTTGGAGGGGTGTCAGGCAACCTCTTCTCAGGAGCAAGAATAGTTTCCTTCTACTAATCATCTCTGCTTTTTTCTTCAGGTTGACAGTGAGCATTGTAGGCGCAGCAGTAGATGGCTGGATATCTCACTGTTGAATATCTTAGCCTTGAGGAGTTTCCATGTGACACTGTATGCATACAGTGGTTACTTCGGGAACGACCACATAAGTGTCTACGATTTCCATGTATCTGTGTCCCGTGTACTCCTGCTGTGTCTCCTGTCTTGATTGCTCCTGTTGCCCTGGTGACCAATCACTGGGCAGCTCCTGCTGTGCCTTTTGCCCCAGCTGCCTGGTTACCTCTGTCGCCGCTGCTAACGTGCCTGAAGCTCCTGCCAGCCAGGCTGCTCCTGTTGTGCCTCCTGCCTCAGCTGCCCTGGTCTCTCCTGTTGCTTCTCCTGGTGTTCCTGTCGCCTGGGCCGCTCCTATTGTGCTTCTTGATTTAGCTGGCCTGGCAGTTCCTGTGTTTCCTGACTACCTTCCTCTAGAAGATGTCAGAGATGAGATCGAGGAAGAAGTCCTTTGAGATGTAGTAGTCTTCAACTTGATCTTTGACTTCATCTTCTGCTGCCTTCTCCCCTTTTTCTGAGGCTCGTTCCGAAACAGTTTGAAACAGCAGCTGAAGAAAAGGAAGGCTGGCTCTCCCTCCCTGAGAAGTTCTGCCATGGGGCTTCTAAGGGGCTGCCTCCCTTTACGAGGAGGCAGTGGGATCTCAAGTCGACTCTTTCCGGCCTTCAGGTTTGGGAACTGAATTGCTTACTCCAGGGTATTGCGTTTCGGGAGTCGCGGGCACTTGAACTTCCGTTGCGCTACCGTCACCGTTGCGCTACCGTCACCATTCTATGAGTTGTGCTTCTAGACTGGTGCTGTGTCGGGTGCTTGACTTTGTCGAGTCACAGCGAGTGCTCAAGAATCTTCGGGGTCTCGTGCATCCCAAACTGATGTTGGAGAAACCTCTCACTGTCTCAGTTCAGGCACAGATGACAGAGAACCAAGATATGAAGTGTCTCAGTTCTTCCTGCCAGTACTGAGTTTTGAGTGCTCGGTCAGTTCTGAAACAGTGCTTGGTCAGGTTCCCAGCCAGGTGTCTCAGTCCCCGTGGTTTGAACACTGGAGAGGCAGGGAGGAGGTTCCCTTCAGAGGTCCTACAGGACTTCTGAGGGACTACCTCTCTTCGGAGAGACAGTTGGTTCTCTTGTTTGGCTCTTCCCGGCCCCTGGGGTCGGGAACCGATTCGCATTCCCCATTGGGGTCTCTTGTCTTGGGGGCCTCGAGTGCACAGCCTTTCGAGGCCGCACTCTCGATTCCAGTCTTGAAGTCTGCATCTAAGAATGATTCTGTAGCTGTCCCTCCTCGGTTTTCTTTGGAAGCCAAGAGGAGCTTACTCCTGATGATTGTTCTTACGAGGTTCATGAGTCTCGCCAAGTGCTCGGACTCCTTGGAATCTTGAGCGGTCGGATTCCTGGGGATCGTGAGCTCAACTAGCAAGTCATCGAGCATCCGGGATTCTGCAGAATCTCGGGCACTCCCCAAACCAGTACTATGGAGTTTGCTCTCCAGTCTGGTTTAGGCACAGGACAAGAGAAGGTGTCGAAACATTCTTCATTTTGAGTGCCCTATCAGTTCCGAAACTCATGTCTCGGACTCTTGGGTTCGAGCACTTGGGTTAGCAGGGAAGAATCCCTTTTAAATCTTCTTCATGAAGGGCTTCAACTTCGGATGAGATTAAAGCATGTCTTGAGGACAGCGCTAGTTCACGGCCGAGCTTTCCTGGCTCGGTTTGGCTCAGCCTGGCTTCCTCGGCCAGCCACCAATCATGTTTACATGATCAGTTCGGATCAGCTCAGCCCGCTTGCCCAGCCCCTGATTGCATTTTGAGACTGGCTCAGCTTGCCCACCCGGCCCGTGATCGTGTTTACGTGATCGGCTCTTGCAGTTTGGCTTGCGCGCCTAGCCCCCAATCATGTCTACGTGATCAGCTCGGCATGCTCAGTTCGGCAAACCGAATGCTGTCAAGGTTCTTCCTTCAGGAGACTCAGGAGACTCAGCTCAATTGAACTTTCGCTCTCTTCAGGTTAGCACTTCCATGGCGTTAGCGCTCTCCTTTGTGCTGCTATCACCACCTCTGGTTGATGATCGCCCACGGTTGGCCACTCCTGCTGGTTCTTCTACCAGGACAGGCAACAGTGCTTTTTCTCCTCTTCTCATCCCTCAAACCCTTTTGGTTGCTGCTGGGTGATGCGAGTTGGATAGAGAGGACTCCAATGAGTTTTGTTTCTTATTGGAGTTCCGCTACAAAGTTCTACGTCTCGGGCTCAGTTCTTGGATCGGCTCGCAGTACATCCGAGTAGTTGAGGATGGTTTTCTGGGTTCTGGTGAGGTTATCCCTCCAAGAAGAAGAGATAAGGAATGTGGCCCCCCAGAAGGACTTGAGGGTCTTCTTCTTTGGGTTGCGGGCACCCTCGATTTTCATTTCGGAGTGATCTTCACGCTGATTCGTCAGCCGATGATCTCGGAGAAGACCACAGCATCTTGTGTGAATACTTTTCACTGCTCCTTCAGGGATTTTGTTGGGGCTTGCTTGCCTTAAGGGCTTTCACAGATGAATGCCTTTTCCCTGGACATGGAGTTCATTTTGGTTGAGCCATCCAATCAAGCTCCTTCCCTTTCCTCTTCCTCGACAGAAGCAATTCTTCTTGCCTCCGAGGGGTCTTAGGCTGACTAGTAGATTGTCCTGGCTCTGGCGCACCTGGACTTCAATCTCTCACTGTTCTCTTTGCTGCCAAGGGTGGTCCCTCTCGCACCAAGAGATGGCAAACCAGGAGGACACCACTGTGGTGTCCCTCCAGGTAGTCTCCAAATGAATCTGTGATTCTTCACTTTTTCAAGGCTTTGCCTCCTTGGATGCAATCATTCCTGAAGAGGTTTCTGCTTTCTAGAGACTGTTCCAATCTGGGGGTGGTTCACCCACCCAGAACTGGACAGCAACCTGTGGGCAATTCTGGTGCTAAGAAGAGGGATAGTGTCCTGATTCTGATCTCCAGTCTAGTAAGTTCTGAGTTGCCACATTCCCTCAGGAACAGACCTTTACTTGGTTTTGCCTCCCTCTTTCGCAGAGAGTATGTAGATACCGCAGTAGTCAAGGAACGTGCCAGGGCAGCTGCCTTGTCCTCCGGACAATGGCAGGCTAGCCCTTCCTCAGCCTCTAAGAAGTCTCGGGTTCCAAAGGCGCTCACAGAACACCCAGCCTTCCTCATTCTCTTCTTAGAAAGTACGCATACGCGTCTCTTTCAGCCCGCTTTCCATCGGGAAGAGGGCAGAGGGAGGAGAGGAAGGGAGCACGCTTGGAACGGCGTTCTCCTCCTGCTGGTGTCCTGATGAAGGAATGACTTTCAAGTCATTGGACTATATGACAGCAAAATAGCCAAGACCTGGCAGTGGATACCCTTCAGGAGAAATACTGTATCTGTTTTCCTCTGGGTCTCGGCCACCTTTCATCGAACTTCAGTTCTGTCTCCTCTCCTGTGTTCCCAACTTCAGGAGCAGTCTTTGGTGCCCTGCCATTGCTGCAGAAGCTGTCCCCTCAGGGGCAGCTTCACCTTCAGTTCTCCTCTTGGAAAATGAAGGAGATCTGCTTCCAGTTCTTAATCCTTTCCTCTCTCAAAGGATGAGGGAGGATTTAGGCTGGTGCTTGATTGGCAGGAACTTCTGAATATGTCTGCATATTCCCCTTGCGACATGCTTCTGTTCTCAGATGCACTGACTGGGGAATAGGCACACACCTGTAAGACCGTTGTCTTCAAGGTGTGCGACCGAGACGATAAGTACCTTCTCATTAACATCCTGGAACTCAAGGCAGTTTTCTGGTCCTCTGAGAGTTTCAGGATTGGTTTTTTGAGATACTCTGGGGTGTTGTTAGGCAGCAACACCACAGTAGTGGCATATGTCAACAAACAGGAGGGTCTCGTTTCCCTCCTGTTGCTTTGGTTGACTTTGCAGGTGCTCGAGTGAACTGTGGTGCACTCTGTAGAGCCATTAGCCAGATACATTCCAGGCAGTGGGATGTATCAGCAGGCAAGCTCAGCCTCTGGCATCAAATGACAGGGACAGAGTGCTCCTTTCACTCAATTCTTCACAGAGAGGTTGCTCGGCTTGAGGGTTCCCAGTCATCTTTCTGTTCGCCTCCCGGCTCACGGCTCAACTGAAGTCTGCAGGTCTTCTGCTTCATCATACCAGACCCATGGACCGCTACAGTGATGCATGCTGACACTGTGGGACAACCCCAATGTCATCATCTTCCCTTCATATTTGTCTAATTCGCAAGGTGTTCAGCAAAGTGTTGTTCACCCTGAATTTAGATGAATGCTGAAAGACTTTGCCTTTTGCCTGGGGCCTCCTCTCGCTTTGTAGGGCAGTTCTCCTTGGAGTGAGAGGAGTGTCCCTCTACTAATCATCTTTGCTTTTTCTTCAGGTTGGCAGTGAGCATCGTAGGCACAGCAGTAGATGGCTGGATATCTCACTGTAGAATATCTTAGCCTGGAGGAGTTTCCCTGTGACACTCATACAGTGGTTACTTCAGGAACAACCACAGTACCTGGTGGCGATGGCGTAGGTCCATGTTGGTGTTTACGATTTCCGTGTATCTGTCGTCCCGTCTACTCCTGCTGTGTCTCCTGTCTTGATTGCTCCTGTTGCCCTGGCGACCAGTCACTGGGCAGCTCCTGCTGTGCCTCTTTCTTGGTTACCCCTGTCGCCGCTGCTGACATTCTTGAAGCTCCTGCCGGCTGGGCCGCTCCTGCCTCAGCTGCCCTGGTCACTCCTGTTGCTTCTCCTGGTGTTCCTGTCGCCTAGGCCGCTCCCATTGCACTTCCTGATTTAGCTGCCCTGGCTGTTCCTGTGTTTCCTGACAACCATCCTGTAGATGTCGGAGAAGAGATTGAGGAAGAAGCCCTGTGAGATGTAGTCATCTTCAACTTGATCTTCGACTTGGTCTTCTGCTGCCTTCTCCCCTTCTTCTTCAGAGGCTCATTCCAAAACAGTGTTTTAAACAGTGGCTGAACAAGAGGAAGGCTGCCTCTCCTTCCCCTAAGAAGTCCCGCCATGGGCTTCTAAGGGGCTGCCTCCTTTTACGGGGAGGCAGTGGGATCTCTTGTCAACTCCTCCCGGCTTTCGGGCTCGGGAACTGAATTGCTTACCCGAGGGCCTTGCATTTCAGGAGTCACTGGTGCGCAGACTTCGGTTGTGCTCCCGTCACCATTCTAGGAGTCGTGCTTCTAGACTGGTGCTGTGTAAGGTGCTTGACTTTGTTGAGTCACAGCAAGTGCTCAAGAATCTTCAGAGTCTCGTGCATCCAGAACTGATGTCAGAGAGACCTCTCACTGTCTCAGTTCAGGCACAGGCCAGAGAACTACAAAACTACAGTAGTGGTATACATTGACAAACAAGAGGGAGTTGTTTTTTCATTGTTTCATCTGTCGACATTTGCAGATAGTCAATTGTTCTATAGCACACTCGATAGCTCATTTAGCCAGATACATTCCCGGTGAGAATGTATTGGTAGGTGAGCTCGGCCTCGGGTTTGAGTGATCGGGACAGAACATGCTCTTCACTCTTTTCCTCACAAAGATTCACAAAGAGACTGCTCAATTGAGAGATCCCTACCATCTTTCCGTTGCCTCCTGGCACAACAAAGTTTGTAGTTTTCTCACTCCTTTGTACCAGACCCAGCGGCCGCTGTGGTGAGGCATGCTGTCTTTTTGGGAAAAATCGATATCTATGTTTTTCCCTCTGTATTTGTCTGTTTTGCTAGGGGTTCACAAGCATTGCTCACCCAAGTTACAGACAAATGCTGGAAGACTTTGCCTTTCACTCTGCTTCTGAGGCATCGAGAAGAGTTCTGCTTGACCCAACCTCCTGTAGCAGCTACACAAGAAACAGTTCTTCAGGCAGTACATCTCTTTGTGTTCAGGACTGGGAGGCCTTCCAGCTTTCCTTGCAAGCATAGCTTTCTCGCCGAGCGGCAACAGATACAGCTGGATATCTCCTGAAGTCCTCTGCAATGCTGTCCCTGGGACTGGATCCATCTTCGCTGTTTGGTGTCGTCGACAGAACTTCTTCTAGGGTCAGAGTCACTCTTCAAGTTTGGACTTCCTTTGCTAAAGGCAAGGCTGTTCTTTTTGCCTTATCTTGTGCTAGGCCCTTACCTACAACAAGCCTCTTTACCTAGCTGGGAATCACTAGGGCCTAAGGAACTTTACCCCTTTGTGAGTCCAGTAAGGATTTTAAGAATTCTGAATTGCACTAAAGTTATTGAGGCAGATGTAAAGGAGCTGAGCATATTGTTTGGGGGCTAGAGCTTCCGATGAGTAGGAGTGTAACATCCTTTTCATTAGGTCTTTGGTTAAGCACTTATGCTAATTTGTATCCTTAATGGAAGGTAAGTCACAACATGGGAGCAGTGGATATAGATTTTAAATTTGGAAAGGACCTAACCTTGGATAAGTTACTGAAGTCACTCAGTGGCATGGTAATTCTGTATTTGTTAATATTTATCTTCATAACATGGAGATTCAATACGATTAATGCAGAGCCTTAATTCTTGTGGTTTTTGTAGAGGTTACTGTATTACGTCGTGAATTGATTGGTAGCCTTTTTCTATCTGCTGCATTTTAAACCTGGGTTTGGTTTTTGGGAAGCTTGGAGGTACTCAGTGTTGAATATAGGAAGTGTAACTTCTTGTATGTAGGTACCTGTTAGTTTCCCATTATTGGCTCAGCAGGGTTTTGGCACAGTAACCCTACTCCTTCTTCTGCTGAAGGGGCCATCCTCCAAAGAGACCTCAAGTATATTCATGATAGGATCTCGTATCTGAGTGACAATCCTCCCAAGGTTGCAGTAATAGCCGATGGATTGAATTCACTTGGTAAACAAACAGTTGATTTGTAAATAATATTTTTATATAAGTAACTTACCAAATAATTACATAGCTATAGCTATGTAATTATTTGGTAAGTATATATAAAACTTTATTTCATTATAAAAATGTCTTTTGTTCATGAGACTTACCTGTCAGATATATATATAGCTGTATTCTCTGATAGTCCGACAGAATTTCAGAACTTACGACACACGCAGTGGGAGATCAGGTGGTTAGTACCCATTCCCGCCGCTGGGAGGCGGGTATCAGGAACCATTCCCATTTTCTATTCAGATTTTCTCTGTCGTCGGTACTGTCAACACCTGTTTTCAGTACCTCCGTCTTGGATTTCGTAAATTTGGTTGTCACTTAAGTATTTGTTTGACTTTTGGTTTTTTGACTTGGACTTGTGGCTAGGCATACGCAATTGTGGACTGTTTTGGATTTGGCTTTATTTTTTCCTTGGATTAAGATGTCTGAATCTAGTTCTTCTAGTTATAGAGTTTGCTGTGTGCAAGACTGTAAGGTGAGGCTACCGAAAATTTCGGTAGATCCTCACACTGTATGCTCGAGGTTTAGGGGGCATGTTTGTTTATTGAATGATCGATGCAAGGAGTGTGAATCTTTGCCTGATGCTAGTTGGAGGACTTATGATTCCTATGTGAGAAAGTTAGAGCGGGATAGGATCAGGAGGTCTTCCTCCAGAAGTGTTTCAGTGCGTAGGAGTCAGGGTAGTGTTTTTCACCTGCTAACCCTCCCGTAGATGTAGCTTTTCCTAACCCTGTGGTGTTGCCCCAGGCCCCGAGGTTGTCTGTGGAAGGTGATGCCCTGTCGGTTATTATGTCTTCCATTCAGTGCTTTGGAAGCTAAAATGCTCGCTCTTCAAAGTGCTGTGAAGTGCAGTGATAGTGTCTGTCCCCTAGTGTTGTGGAGGGGGCCAGATCAAAGCCGATAAATGCCTCTAGGCCTAGACCTCTGCCGGACTCCCAGGACTCAGGAGTGGGCAAGTCGAAAGCTGCAAGAGGGTTACGCGGACCCCCACCGATCTGGCGTCCCTTTCGGCAGGTCCTGTTGACGCTTCCCAGGCTGCCAAGGATCGTGCTTTCGCGCACGAATCCTTAAGGATTGCTTCTCTTCCCCGATCTTCCTCCCGCGTCAGGGTGGAACTCTTGGGAGGACTTCGCCCTTTGAAGAGAAGCTTCAAAGAAGGGGACGCCACGTCCTTTTCTCGTGACGCTCTTCACTCTTCTCCGGAGAATTTTGACGCCATCCCGCCTCAGAAGAGGACCAGGACGTCATCGGACGATGACGCTTTTGAGCGCCCGGTCGCTCCAGGAAGAGAGCTGTTGCTTCCCCTGTGAGAAGGAAGAAGGCGTCTCCTGGTAAATACTCGTCTTCTCACAGGATCAGCCCTTCTCCTGAGGAGGAGACTTCTCCTACTGTAAGCTTCTGCTAGACATGCAGAGGCAGTTGGCTTCGTTAATGGTCCAGAAGGAGATGATACGTGTCGCCGCCGGAAGGATTCCCGGCTGCCGCCGATCAAGAGGTCCAAACCATCCCCTTCTCCTTCTCCGCGTGCTTCGTCGTCTTCTCATGCTTTGCCCTTTAGAAGTCCTTTGGCTCAGCGCTTTCTGGTCTCAGCAGGATCGCCCGATTCCTCTTTCTGAAGCTCTCCATGCTGCTAGGCTTGACGCCCCCTCGCTTCTGACGCTCCACTTGCTTCTCGCCATGATGCTTCTCATGCTGCTAAGCATGACGTTCCTCATGCTGCTCGGCAAGACGCCTCCCATGCTGCTCGTCCTCATTGGGACGCTCGTCAGGATCGACTCGCAAAGACTCTTCTTGCCGAGATTTTCGCGACCCCTCTCGGACTTCTTCCAAGCAGAAGTCCCTTTTGCGTGTTGGTCTGCAAGGGCTTCGACCTCCCGGAGTTTCTCCAGTCTCTTCGGTTGCTCCTATTGAAGAAGGAGAGCTGTCTAGTGCATCGGAACCTGCAGTTGAGGATCAGTCCTCGACTTCTTCAGCTTCTTCCGATTACCAAGTCTTGACAAGGTTGCTGAAGGACTTGTTTGGGGACAAGTTTCAACCTTCTGCTCCTCGCCCTCCCCCTTCGCAGTTAACCTCGTCTAAATCGCAAAAGACTTCAGGTTTTGTGAAATGGCCACGTCTCTCTCTACGAAGAGGGTCTTTAAGAAGGTTCAGGAGTGGATGGACTCCAGGAAGGCCCAGTGCAAGACTTCTTTCGCCTGCCTCCGTCAAGATTGAGTGGGAAAGCAGGATTTGGTACGAGATGGGAGAGGAGGTTGGTTGGAGAGTTCCTTCCTCTTCCCAAGGGATTTTGCCAGCCTTGTGGACGCTCCCAGAAGGTCTCTCCTTTCTTCAGCGAAGGTGTCCTGGTCGTTATCTGAGACCGATCACCATCTGAAAGACCTCTTCAGGTCATTGGAAGTTTTTAACTTTATGGACTGGTGCCTGGGAGTCCTGGACTTGCAGGCTCAGTAGCCCTGACTCCATTAGTCTGGGAGATTTGTTTAGCGTCCTATCTTGCATGGACAAGGCGGTTAGGGATGGCTCAAAGAGCTGGCTGCCCACTTCTGTGCGGGGCTTTTAAAGAAGAGAGCCATTTACTGCAACTTCACTGCGAAGTCGGTCTCTCCTTCTCAGAGGGCAGAGTTGCTGTTCGCCCCGATGTCTAGCCATCTTTTCCCCAGTCCTTAGTCAAGGATACTGCCGCCACTTTGCAAGAGAAGGCTACTCAGGACCTCCTGGCCCAGTCTTCTAGACGTCCAGCAGTCCCATCGACTTCTTCCCTTGGGCAGGCTTCCAAGATTCAGAAGCCCCCTTTCGTGGAGGAGCCTTCTTCAAGATCGTCCTTTCGAGGAAGAGGTCTCTCCAGAGGTAGAGCCCCTTCTAAGCCCAGGGGCAAGAAGTGACTCTGTGGACCTTCAGACACCGGTTGGAGCCAGGCTTCTTTCTTTGCAAGAGCCTGGAGAGAGAGGGACGGACAACTGGTCCCTCAAGTCATCGAAAAGGGATACAAGATCCCATTCCTCGTCTTACCTCCGTTGATGCACGATTCCCAAGATCTGTCGCCATCCTATCAGCAGGAGAAGCAGCAGATTCTCTTTCACCTGCTCGAGCAAATGCTCGAGAAGAGAGCTGTGGAACAAGTCTCAGATTTACAATCCCGGGCTTTTACAACAGGTTGTTCCTGGTTCCGAAGCAGTCAGGAGGATGGAGACCAGTCCTGGACGTCAGCAGGTTGAACCATTTCGTTCTGAAAGAAAAGTTCAAAATGGAGACGTCCCAGTCAGTTATAGGAGCCCTAAGACCAGGCGACTGGATGGTTTCTCTCGATCTCCAGGACGCCTATTTTCACGTCCCTATACATCCTCTATCAAGGAAGTACCTGAGATTTGTCCTGCGGGGACAGGTATATCCAGTTCAGGGCTCTCTGCTTCGGGCTCAGCACAGCTCCTATGGTCTTCACGATCTTAATGAGGAATGTTGCGAGATGGCTTCACCTTGCAGGGATAAGAGTCTCACTTTATTTGGACGATTGGCTCATTCGAGCCTCGTCAATGACAAGGTGTCTGGAGGACCTTCACACGACTTTGAACTTGACGAAGTCCCTGGGACTTCTGGTGAATTTCGAAAAGTCCCATCTGACCCGACTCAGTCCATCGTTTATCTGGGGATTCAGATGGATTCAGTGGCTTTTCGAGCTTTTCCATCTCAAGAAAGACAACAGCAGTGTTTAGAAAAAGTTTCAGCCTTCCTGAGGAAAGAAACATGCTCGGTGAGGGAATGGATGAGTCTGCTGGGGACCATTTCATCACTGGAGAAGTTTGTTTCCCTGGGGAGACTGCATCTCAGACCGCTTCAATTCTTCCTTGCAGAGAACTGGCAGGACAAGGAGGATCTGGAAGTTTCTCTGAAGATCTCGCCAAAGGTGAAGGATCACCTAAGGTGGTGGCTCGATCCTTCAAAGTTGGCAGAAGGCTTTTCTCTCAAACTTCAGAACCCCGACCTAGTGTTGTTTTCCGACGCGTCCATTTCGGGATGGGGAGCAACACTGGGGGGGAAGAAGTGTCGGGCACCTGGAGAGGGGAACAGGTGTCCTGGCACATAAACCTCAAAGAATTGGGGGCGATTCAGTTGGCCCTCTTTTCTTCGAGGGGACGAGTCACAAACCGAGTTGTCCAGATCAACTCGGACAACACCACGGCCCTGGCATACCTCAAGAAACAGGGAGGAACTCACTCTCGGTCCCTGTTCGCCTTAGCAAAGGACATCCTGCTGTGGGCACAGGCCCGAAATATTACGATCCTCACGAGGTTTGTTGCAGGTGTGAGAGAACGTCCGTGCGGATCTTCTAAGTCGGCAACAACAACTGCTACCGACCGAATGGACCCTGCACCAAGAGGTGTGTCAGGGACTGTGGAGGCTTTGGGGACGTCCCTTGGTAGATCTCTTTGCAACTTCCAAGACGAAGAGGCTTCCTCTTTACTGCTCCCCTGTTCTCGACCCAGGAGCTCTCTCAGTAGATGCTCTTCTCTGGGATTGGTCGGGGATGGACGTGTATGCCTTTCCCCCTCAAAATCATCGGAGAAGTCATCAGAAAGTTTGCGTCGTCGGAAGGGGGCGAGGATGACGTTGATCGCCCCATTTTGGCCTTCGAGGGAATGGTTCACAGAGGTCATGTCCTTCCTAGTGGACTTTCCGAGAACACTGCCCATGAGAGTCGATCTACTCAGACAACCCCACTTCGAGAGGTACCACAAAAACCTCCCCGCTCTGAGTCTGACTGCATTCAGACTATCGAGAAGCTGGCCAGAGCGAGAGGTTTTTCTAGACCAGTGGCGAGAGCTATTGCCAGAGCCAGAAGATTCTCTTCCAGTAATTTGTACCAATCGAAGTGGACCGTGTTTAGGAGATGGTGTAGAAAGAAGGGCATTTCCTCTACCACGACCTCTGTGAGTCAGATAGCAGACTTCCTCTTGTTTCTGAGGAGTGATGTCAAACTAGCAGTCCCGACTATCAAGGGATATAGGAGTATGCTATCATCTGTTTTTAGGCATAGAAACCTGGATCTGACTAACAACAAAGACCTTCACGATCTATTTAGATCCTTTGAAACCTCAAAGGTGCCTCAGCAAAGGACTCCTTCTTGGAATTTGGATGTTGTGTTACGGTTCCTGATGTCCAGTCCTTTGAACCTCTTCGTTCTGCGTCATTGAGGAACATTACCAGAAAGACTATTTTTCTAACCGCTCTAGCAACTGCAAAGAGGGTTAGTGAACTGCAAGCCTTTAGTAGACATATAGGCTTTAAAGGGCATAATGCAGTTTGTTCTTTAAGCCCTTCCTTTTTAGCAAAAATGAAACCCGTCTAACCCTTGGCCCAAGAGCTTGAATCAGGGGGCCATTACTTGCAGAAACTGTCACAACAGCTCACCATGGCAAATCAAGGGTGAGATCTGGGTCAAGAGCCAGAGAGAGTCCTTTGCCCTGTTAGGGCTCTCAAAGGTCTCTACTTAGACAAGACGAAGGAAAGTCGAGGTCCCTCAGATAATTTATGGTGTTCAGTGAAGAGACCGGACTTACCTATGTCAAAGAATGCTCTGGCTTTCTTTCTGAGGAACATACGATTAAAGAAGCCCATTCATGCTGTCAAGACACTGATTTTAAACTTCTGAAAGTCAATGCTCACGAGGTGAGGGCGGTTGCAACTTCAGTGGCTTTTCAGAAGAATATGTCACTCAGTAACATTCTGGGTGCCACATTTTGGCGAAGCAACTCTGTGTTTCTGCTTCACACTACCTGAGAGATGTGAAGAGAGATGTGACATACATGAGAACTGCTTCTCGCTAGGACCATACGTTTCTGCAGATACATTCCTGGGGGCAGGGGATGACACTCATCCTATCCTATAGAAAATGGTTGGATAGTGTTTTTTATGGTTGTTGGGTCGACTGCCAGAGGCGGACTTCCCAATCGTTAGCTTTAGTTGTGCTTATCCTAACTTAGTTAGGCTTGGTCAGGTGGTTGTTTTTACTTCGTTTGCCCTCATTGTATGGTCAATATGGTCTTGTCACATTGTGGTCACGCCCCGTTGACAGATCATCTAGAACTCACCAGCTATACAGGTCACTTCCTTGCTGGAGACTCTAGTTAAGCAGAAGCGGACTTGGGTGACAGTAATCACGAAGTCAGCTATGCTAACAGGTAAGGAACCAAGGTATCATTCACCTACATGTATTGTGTTTCCTAAATCCTATTCTGTCTGTACCCACCTCCAATGGTGGTATTCAGCTATAGTGTATATATATCTGACAGGTAAGTCTCATGAACAAAATGATATTTTAATGATAAAATAAAGTTTGTTCATACTTACCTGGCAGATATATATATTCATAGTGCCCGCCCACCTCCCCTCAGGAGACAGTGGCACTAGAAAATCTGAATAGAAAATGGGAATGGTTCCTGATACCCGCCTCCCAGCCAGGCGGGAATGGGTACTAACCACCTGATCTCCCACTGCGTGTGTCGTAAGTTTTGAAATTCTGTCGGACTATCAGAGAATACAGCTATATATATATCTGCCAGGTAAGTATGAACAAACTTTATTTTATCATTAAAATATCATTTTTTATAATTTAAATAATTGCCAAATATTAATTACATTTTGAAAAAACTTTATTTTGTTATAAAAATGTCATTTTGTTACTAAGTAGCCTTTAAAGGGCTAACTGATTTTCACTTTGCCCACCACCCTTTTCAAATGTGGGAATCAGCTATTTGATGGAGAGGTAAGATTCATTTCAAGAATGCACAGTAAACCCCCCATATTAGCGAATAGCTAAAATCCGCGAATACTTAAAACCCCTGTAAAAACACTTAGAACTGCCTATTTTGGTACTTTAAACACACGAAAAACCCTCTAAAAATGCTTATACCTGAGTATTTTAATAGTTTTATCATAAAAAGTGCATTTAATCATGAAAATATGAAAATACAGTAATTAGTGAATATTTCTCAGTGAAAAATACCGCGAATGGGCGAATTTTCCGCAAATAATGGGTAGATACGTTCCACAGAGAAATCCGCAAATATGTGAGTCCGTGAATCATGAGAACGCGAATATGGGGGTTTTACTGTAAACAAATTTAGTATTTAATTTTTTTAAATACCTGTACTTACCTCTCCATTATATAATTTGTTCTCCTACATCCCCACATTCAGAGTCAGCAGAAATAGACTGACTGGCTACAAGTGTTTGTATGTACAGTATCAATTCCCTGGTGGGGGGAGGGGGAAACAAATGCATAGAAAAACGGATATTCATTGAAAACTGAGTGTTCCTCCTTTTCTTTTGCACTCTGTCGAATTCCTGCCGGTGCGGAAGTAAAAGCTATACTGTACGTACACTGTAATGGAGAGTTTTAAGTTTTTCAAAATTAAATACTAAAGTTTTTAAGTATGTAACTTACCCAGTAGTTACATGGCTATTGTTTCAAAACCTCAAATGAGCTAGAATTCAAAATTTGCCCAGCAAAACAAAAACAATATGGCGATTAGGAGATACCCCCTCTGTCCACTGGTGGAGGAGTGAGGAACTACTTTAACACAAAAATTCAGTCATTTCTGCCAGCTTATGGTATTCACACTTGTTTGCAGCAGCTGCTAGAATTCAGGATTATTCTGTTTACTGGAATTTGGTGATTTACTTAGTGTTTTGTCTTAAGGAATTAGTTAGGACAAGCAGTTACATCCTTTCCAGCTTGTGTTATTTTAGCACCCTTTTTTCTTTGCAGTATGTCAGACTCGAAGTTCAGGTAAGAACAGGGCAATTTGGAGAGTTTGCAGCAAAGGGTTGCAAAAGTAGGTTAACTAAAGAAATTTATGATGCACATTCCGTTTGCACTACTTGTAGGGGTCAGGACTGTAACCTGATTTAACATGTGATGAATGTAGAGATTGGGATGAAGGGAAGTGGAAAATTTATTCTACTAGGATGAAAAAGTTAGATTCTGATAGGAAGCGGAAAGCTGCAGTTAGGCTTTCCCCTAAGGAAAAGGTAATCAGGATCATGAACTTTCCATGTCTCCCATTAACACCCTCCTGTTAATCAACCGGTTCCTTCACCCGATTCATTTTCACCCAAAAATAATGCCGTGACCAGCCTCGAAGCCCATATGAACGTGAGTTTCATTGAAATTTAATGCTCCAAGCCGTTGAGATAAAGCTTTTTATAAAATTTTCGGAGGATAAAGTCTGTGTTAGTGTTTGTGAAGTGGAGGAGGTGGCTACTCAGTTCATGAAGCTCTCTAGGCAAAGGTCCCTGCTAGACTCCCATCCCACAGGAGGAAGCATACTGAGGCCCAAGGGAGGCGGCGGTTTGCTGCTCCCTTTTAGATCCCTCAGGCGGATCTGATGTCGACTCT
Organism: Macrobrachium rosenbergii; assembly: GCF_040412425.1. Lineage (NCBI taxonomy): Eukaryota > Metazoa > Arthropoda > Malacostraca > Decapoda > Palaemonidae > Macrobrachium > Macrobrachium rosenbergii. The sequence continues at coordinate 11,568,168 of NC_089762.1, read as the reverse complement.
CAGACCACTAGGAGCGCCATTGGAAAGTCATCTCCAGAGAAGAGTTTGCAGAACCTATCGAGTTCGGGAGAATCTTCGCCAGAAATTAATGGTCTTCGACAAGTCTTGCCCGCAAGAAGAGGTCTCATGATTTCTCACCTGAAGATTTTGTACCCTAATAAGTTAGCACTTATTTAAATAGTCTACTTCTTGGTTGTTGTAGCTGTTCTGGAGGCTATTGAGGTTGTTGATTTGCCTTCCCGAGACATTGAGAGAGCACAGGCACTTGCTTTTTCAGGTGCCGATTATCCTCTGATAAGAAGAGTAAGAGGATTTCACTTGATGTGGAGGAGCAAGAGTTTCAAGTTTTGTGAATGATGGAATAACGCCTGAGCGCTTCTATCAGAAGGCACTCTTGTTCTCCGCAAATTCACTTGTTCATTGGCAAACTCACCACTCAATTTGTGTTGATTTCTCCAACACATTATAACTGGATTTCACAGCAGGAAATTGAGGACCTTTCCACTGAATGCCATTCAGGCCAAAGTTGATAAGATTTTTATGGTTTGGAAACTGACTTGATGACTCATTCTCTTGTATTGTTTTGCCTACACATATGGAGGAGGAAAGAGAATGCTGAAGGATGATGAGGAATAGAACAGGAGAGTCATTTTGAAGAAACTGAAATTCTTTTTGAGAGTTTTCCAGATTCCTGATTTCCAAAGTAACCTTTGAAGTGCAGACTTCTTTCGAGGGATTGAAGAAGAGTTTGCTGACTTAATTGTAAGATTGTTTTGTCTTTTTTTGTACATGCAACTTACCCGTCAGATATATACTTAGCTATAGTCTCCGGCGTTCCCCCGACAGAAATTCAAATTTCGCGGCACACGCGACAGGTAGGTCAGGTGATCAACCATACCCGCCGCTGGGTGGCGGGAATAGGAACCATTCCCGTTTTCTAATCAGATTCTCTCTGTCGCTGGTTCCGGCAACATCTGTTGTTGGTTCCTCCTGCTTTGATTTTCATTTTTCGCTTGCTGAGGATTATTTTGGACTGACCTTTGGTGACGTATTGGATCTTTGGCTTGGCATACGCTTTTGTGGACTGTTTTTGATTTTGCTTTTGGATTTTCTTTAAGATGTCTGATCAGAATGTTGCACCTGTGTTTCGTGTGTGTGTTAGGCAAGATTGTAAGGTGAGGTTGCCGAAAGCTTCGGTAGACCCTCACACTGTATGTATGAGGTGTAGGGGAATGATTGTTCTTTTGACAATAGGTGTGGAATGTGAGAATTGTCTGATCAAGAATGGAAGGTTTTGAACTTATCTGAAGAAGCTTGGAGAAGGATAGAGTTAGGAAGGCTTCTTCCAGAAGCTCTAGTAGGTCTCTTTCTGCTGAGCATGATTTAGAAATTAACACCTTCCAGATTCTCCTGTCAATCCTTTGGTTTCAGCCCCTTCTCCCTTCATCGAACCTGTGGATTCGTCCTCTGAAATGGCTGCCATGAAAGCGGAACTTTCCACCAAGATGCAATCGCAGATGCGTGCTTTGGAGAAGGAAGGTAAGAGTGACAGTGATTTGTGTAGTGTCCCCAGTGTAGTGGAGGGGGCGTCTGACCGGCTCCGCATTGCTCCTAGGCCTAGACCTCTTCCAAACTCCCAGGACCAGTGGAGGAGGAATGTCGAAAGCCGCAAGGGGGATGAAGAGCATCCCCAACGGTCAGGCGTCCTTCGGCAGATCCTGTTGTTGCGTCCCAGGCTGCCTTGGATCGCCATAGAAAAGGGATCCTGAAAAAGTGTTTCTCGTCTTCTGCTTCTTCTCCCAGACGTGGTTGGAGTTCGGCTGAGGAGTCGCGCCCTTTGAAGAGATCTTGGAAGGCTCCTAGAGGAGACGCTTTGGACTCTCAGCCCCTGAGCGCTTCCCTGAGGATTCTCCTATTGTCAGAAGAGAGCTCAGAGATCCCCTCCTCTCCATCAGGGTGAAGGATCCACCAAGAAGATTTTGGTCGGCCTCCAGGCTCAGTTATCTGCTCTTGCTGGCTCTTTGATCAAAGACTCCTCTTCTCGTAGGAAGGATGACTCTTCTTCCTGTCAAGTCCTCCAAGAAGCTCTCTTCTCCCAGCAAGCCGCTCTTCTCCTGCCAAGCTCCTGTTAACTTTCTCCAGCAGCAGGCCTTCTCTCCTTCCAGGCGCTCTCTCCTGGTTAGCGCCAGTCTCCCAGCAGGCGCACTTCTTCCAGGCGCTCCTCATCGGAGAGAGCGCCTCCTTCCAGGCGCTCTTCGCTCCACTGTACTCTCCTTTGGGCAGGCGCTCTCTCTCGCGTCTTCCAAGCTCCTCCTCCAGGCAGCGCGCTTCCTTCAAGTCGAAAGCCTCCCACAGTCAAGCGCTTTAGGCCCTCTTCCTGGAAGGCTCTCAGCCTCCCTGGACAGGACCCCTCTCCCCAGACAGGGCTCCTCTTCCGTTCGAGCTCTTTCTCCTGTCAGGCGCCAGTCTCCTGGCAGGCGCCATTCTCCTGGTAGGCGCTCTTCAGTGGACAGAGGCTCCTCTCCTTCCAGGCGCTCTTCTCCTGATAAGTGCCCTTCTTCTTCTCTTAAGCCTTCCTCTCCTCCTGCTGGCCTGGAGGAAGTTTCAGAGGAGAATTCTCCTAAGGATGTCTGGAGTTTCTGATTACAAGAGGTTGGCAGGTTTTGATTCAGGAGTTTGGAGATTCTCTTTGTCATGCTGCCCCTCCTTCTCCTGGATCTTTGCTGGGACAGCACCAAGTCAACTAGACCCTCTTCTTTGTCAAGATGCGCCCCTACGATTTCCATGAAGAAAGGCCTTTAAAGGAGTTCGGGGAGTGGATGCAATCTAAGAAGGATGCAAGGCAAGACTGTTTTCTCTTTGCCTCCTTTGAACTTTCTGGGAAAATCAGGAATGTGGTATGAGACCAAGGAGCCTATGGGGTTGGGGCTCCCCTCATCTGCTGGACGAGACTTCTCTAATCTTGGTTGACTCTTCCAGAAGACTTCTCTTTCAATTCAGCCAAGGCTTCTTGGGGAATGAGTGAAATGGACCATTTCCTCAAGGGTCTTTTTAGAGTTGTGGAAGTCTTCAACTTTATGGATTGGTCTCTTGGGGCTTTGGCCAAGAGGACTTGGATCCCGACTTCAGTGTATGGATGACCTCAGCAGTGTTTTGTCTTGCTTGGACAAAGCAGTGAGGGACGGTTCTATGGAGATCGCTGCCTTATTCGGAGCTGGCTATTCTGAAGAAGAGGTCAGTATTCAGCTCTTTCCTCACTAAATCTGTTTCTCCTCTTCAGAGATCCTCTCTTCTGTTTGCTCCTTTTTCTCCCATCTTTTCCCAAAAGACTTGGTGAAGGAGATTTCTCTGTCTTTATCTGAAAAGGCGACACAGGATCTTTTGGCCCAGTCTTCGAAGAGGATGAGACCTGCCGTCCCCTTTTGCTAAGAAGGAGAAGGCTCCCTTTCAGGAGCCCTTTCGAGGTGGTCCAGGTCCAGATCCTCCTTCAGGAGCAAAAGACCAGAGAGAAGAGGAAGGTCTTCCTCTCAGGACTCCCTTCAGAAGTCCAAATGAAGAACAAGTCCTCCAGACGACAGTGGGTGCCAGACTGCTGAACTTCGCCGAGGTCTGGGCACAGAGAGGGGCGGACGACTGGTCCCTCTCCATTTTGAGAAGAGGCTACCTCATCCCCTTCAGGGAAAACCTCCTTTGAACATCAACTCCCAGGGAGTTATCCGCCAGCTACAGGGATCCCATCAAGAACCAGGCTCTTTTTCTAGCAGTGGAACAAATGTTAGAAAAGGAAGCCATAGAACCGGTTCAAGATCTCCATTCCCGGGTTTTACAACCGTCTTTTTCTGGTTCCAAAATCCTCGGGGGTTGGAGACCGGTTCTGGATGTGAGCTCCTGAATTTCTTCATAATCAAGAAGAAATTCAAAATGGAGACTACCTCTTCAGTTCTGTGCAGCTCTTCGTCAGGGGATTGGATGGTCTCCCTGGACCTTCAGGATGCTTACTTCCACATTCCCATTCATCCCTCCTCCAGAAAGTTCCTGAGGTTCATGGTTCGGGAAAAACCTTTCAGTTCAGGGCTCTGTGCTTCGGTCTTTCGACACAGCCCCACAAGTGTTCACGGGCATCTTAAGGAATGTGGCTCACTGGCTTCACTTAGAGGGGTGAGGATATCAATGTATCTCGACGATTGGCTGATTCGAGCTCAATCAAAGGACAGTTGTCTGGAGGACTTGTCATCACCCTAAATATGACCAGTCCCTAGGACTTCTTAGTAAACCTCAGAAATCCCAGATTGATTCCTCAGCAGAGCATTGTTTACCTGGGGATTCTGATGGATTCTCGGGGTTTTCTAGCCTTTCCATCCCAAGAAAGAATAGATCGCTGCCTAGAAAAGGTGACAGTTTTTCTAAGGAGAAAGACATTGTTCCAGCGAGGGAGTGGATGAGTCTGCTGGGGACCATTTCCTCGCTGGAACAGTTCGTTTCTCTTGGGAAAACTTCACCTGAGACCTCTTCAGTTCTTCCTGAAAGGAGAGTTGGGACCAGAAGTCTCAGGACTTGTTAACAACTTTGTTCCAAATTTCGGACAAGATAAAGGAGGATCTCAACTGGTGGTTAGACCCCAGAAAATTGGGTCCAAGGACTGTCTCTTCAGTTATCGAGCCCTACCCTAGTGTTGTTCTCAGACGCCTCGGAGTCGGGATGGGGAGCAACACTAGGGTCGAGAAGAAGTGTCAGGCACCTGGGAGGGAGACCAGGTGAACTGGCACATCAACAAGAAAGAGCTATCAGCATTCATTTGGCTCTCATCAAGTTCGAGTTCCTTGTCAGGGGGTCAAGTAGTCCAAGTGAACTCAGACAACACCACAGCCCTGGCTTATATCAGGAAAACAGGGAGGAACACACTCCTTCTCCCTTTACGAAACAGCAAGGAACGTTGCTGTTATGGGCTCAGGAGAGAAACATCAGACTCCTCACCAGATTTGTACAGGGAGAAAGGAATGTGAGGGCCGACCTTCTCAGCAGGAAGGATCAGGTCCTTCCCACAGAGTGGACTCTCCATTCAGAGGTTTGCGAAAGACTGTGGAACCTGTGGGGAGACCGAATATCGACCTCTTTGCAACCCATTGGAACAAGAAGGCTGAAAACTACTGCTCTCCGATCTCGGACCCCAGAGCAGTTGCAATAGACAGTCTTCTCCTAGATTGGGACAGGTTAGACGGGTATGCTTTTCCCCATTCAAGATCCTAGGGAAGTGGTAAGAAAGTTTGCATCATCGGAAGGCACCAAGACTGACCCTGATCGCTCCCTTTTGGCCATCTCAAGACTGGTTCACAGAGGTACTGGAATGGATGATAGATTTTCCCAGATCGCTTCCCTCTCAGGAACGATCTTCTCAAACAACCCCACTTCAACAGATTCCACAAGAATCTCCCGCTCTCAACCTAACTGCCTTCAGACTGTCGTCGAAGGACTGGTCAGAGCGAAGGGTTTTTCGCACAAAGCTGCGGGCTATTGCAAGAGCCAGAAGATCTTCAACCTTGCGCCTCTACCAGTCGAAGTGGGAAGTCTTTAGAAGATGGTGCAGGACCAAAAGATATCCTCTTCCAGTACCTCTGTGACAAACATTGCTGATTTCCTTATCTTCCTGAGGGAACAGTGCAACCTCGCTGTTTCCACAATTAAAGGGATACAGGAGTATGCTATCTTCAGTTTTTAGACACAGAGATCTGAATATCTCGGAAAACAAAGACCTTCATGACCTTATAAGGTCTTTTGAAACGTCAAAAACAAGACCCTAGACCTCCCAGTTGGAATTTGGACATAGTTTTGAAATTCTTAATGTCTAAAAAATTTGAACCTCCTCATCAAGCTTCCTTCAGGGATCTGACCAGGAAATCACTTTTCCTCTTTGCCCTTGCCTCAGCTAAGAGAATAAGTGAAATACAAGCTTTGGAAGGTTCTGTTGGTTTTAAGGAAGGACTCTGCTATATGCTCCTTTAAACCATTCTTTCTTAGCAAAGAATGAGAATCCTTCAAAACCTTGGCCAAGAACCTTTGAATTAAAAGGTCTTTCCGATCTGTCAGGGACATGAGTTGAGACACTCTCTGTCCAGTAAGAAGCCTTAAATTCTATCTGGAAAGAAAGAAACAGCTGGGAGGAACACTTGAAAGTCTTTGGTGCTCTGTCAGGATCCTTCAAGAGCAATCTCAAAGAATGCGCTGTCTTTTTCATTAAGGATGTTATCAAGGAAGCTCATCTTTCATGTGAGGATGAGCACTTTAAGCTCCTTAGAGTGAATGCTCATGAGGTGAGAGCCATTGCTACTTCTCTGGCTTTTCACAAGTCTTGTCTCTCCAGTCTATTGTGGACTCAACCTACTGGAGATGTAATTCAACGTTTGCTTCTCATTATTTGAGAGATGTTAGAGTAACATATGATAAGTGCTTCTCTCTAGGAGCTTACGTATCCATGGATTCGGTGCTGGGACAGGGAGCTGAATCTAATCCTTTTTAGTTTAGTTAATTTAGTTGTTTTTTTAATGCTTGGTGGTGTGTGTTTTTATGGTTGGTTGAAAGAGGGTGTTGGAGGTTATCTTCTTTTTCAATTCTTATCACTAACAAGGTTAGGCTTGGTCAGGTGGTCGGGTTTGGTTGTTATGTTCCTTGTAATTTTATTACACCTAGCTCTGTCATGTAAGAGGATAGCCCCATTGATATGATTCAGGTGTAGGCTCTGTCATGTAAGTGGGTCAGCCCCCATTGACACGATCCATAACAGGCTCTGTCATGTTAGTGGGTCATCCCCATTGATATGATCCAGAAGGGCTGTCAGTCATAGGTCACATCCTCGCTGAAGCTCTTGAGGCAAGCAGACTCATAGACAGTATCCATGAAGTCTTCTGCCCAATCAGGTAAGAACCATGGTTTTTGTTTATCCTACAACATATGTTGTTTCCCGTTTTTAGTTATTAGCTGTCTCTTGCCCTCCTCCAGGGTGCCAATCAGCTAAGTATATATCTGACGGGTAAGTTGCATGTACAAAAATGATATTTTTATGATAAAATAAAGTTTTGTACATACTTACCCGGCAGATATATACGATTGATGGCCCTCCCAGCCTCCCCTCAGGAGACAGGTGGAAGAGAAAATCTGATTAGAAAACGGGAATGGTTCCTATTCCCGCCACCCAGCGGCGGGTATGGTTGATCACCTGACCTACCTGTCGCGTGTGCGCGAAATTTGAATTTCTGTCGGGAACGCCGGAGACTATAGCTAAGTATATATCTGCCGGGTAAGTATGTACAAAACTTTATTTTATCATAAAAATATCATTTTAACATTTTTGTCAGCACTAAAGATGCTTGATTGAGAAGAAGGGAGCAGGGAAAGACTATCTTCTGTTTTCCTCCTTCCAGATTGACGTCTTGGAGACGATTGCAAACAGACCGGGGAAGCCTTCTCTTTGGGAGTTTCTGTATCCCCAGGGAAGACTCATCCTTATCGACGCTTTGAGATGTTCAGTTTTTAATTCGCCAGAAGGTTATTCTTTTCTACGCTGAACTAGATCACCTGTTGAAGCACATCTTTGTTATTTTTGAAGTGGTCAGTTTTTTGACTGGTCCATTGGAGCATTAGGCTGGAAGATTTCTTGACATGTTCTTCTTGGGATGAGGAGACATTTACTGGATTTATCAGGAGTCCTTAATGTGTTAGATCAAGGAGTTATCGATTTTTGCTTAGGGACTGACTGCTGTTTCCTTTAGGCTCGTTCTTAAAAGAGAGAATTATGGTGTTCTTTCCTTACAAACGGAGTGTCAAGAATTCAGAGGTCAGCCTATTGTTGTTTGCACCTCTTAATAAGAAGAACTTGTTTCAGAGGAGCTGTTAGTGGAGATTTCTGCAGCTCTTCAGAAGAAATCTACAAAGGATTTACTGGCTCAGTCCTCCAAAAGAACAAGAGAGGCTACTGTTGCTTCAGCCAGTTGTATGCCTGAACTTCGTCTTCTTCTCGTCTTCACCTTCACCTCTGGAATGCCCTTTCTGAGGTAGAGGAGGTTATAGAGGACTGGCAAACTCAAGAAGAAGAACAAGGGTCTCTCTTAGATCAATTAAGAAAGTTCCCCAGTCTGACAACAAGAAGTGAGAAACATCCTCTGTGCACCGGTGGGAGCAAGACTTCTACAGTTTTGGAGGTGTTGGGAAGAGATAGGAGCAGAGAGCTGGGTTGTGGAGACTCTGAGAAGGGGCTACCGTTTTCCTTTCAAGAGTACCGATAGTTTTGACGGCTTACTTAGGCGATTCAAAGAAATACATGGCGCTTTCTGAGGAGGTGTCGACCCTGTTAGACAAGAGAGTGGTAGAAGCAGTGGAAGATCAGAGCTGTCCAGGCTTCTACAATCACCTATTTTTAGTTCCAAAAGCTTCGGGGGGTTGGAGACCCGTGTTGGATGTCAGCGCTTTAAACAAGTTCGTAAAACGGACAAAATTCTGCGTGGAGACCAGCAACATGGGTCTATCATCCATCAGACAGGGAGATTGGATGGTAACGGTGGATATGCAGGACGCATATTTCCATGTCCCGATCCACCAAGAGTCTCGGAAGTAGGCTACCTACGTTTTGTAGGCTATTCGGGAACCAAGTTTTCCAGTTTCGGGCTGTCTGTTTTGGCCTTTCGACAGCTCCTCAAGTTTTTACCAGGATTCTAACCCCATTCTCGAAATGGCTTCATCAGCAGGGGATCAGGATATCTCTTTATCTCGACGACTGGCTTCTGCGGTCGGGAACTCGAGCAAAGTGCACAGAGGATCTTCAAGTAACTTTAAGATTGACAGAGGAGTTGGGTCTTCTAATCAACCATCAGAAGTCGTGTCTGACCCCTTCTCAGAAAACAGTATATTTGGGAATTCAGATAGATGCAGTGAGTTTTCGGGCTTCTCTGTCGACTCAAAGAGTCGATTCTTGCCTTCAAAAAGTTTTAAAATTTCTTACTCTCAGAACTTGCTCTGCGAACAAATGGATGAGCCTTTTGGGGGTGTTATCGTCCATAGAGATGTTTGTGGATCTGGGTCGCCTCTACATAGTCCTTTACAATTTTATCTGAAAGCAAAGTGGCGGAGGAAGGAATTCCAAGACACTTTTGTTTTCGAGATTTCCGAAGAAATCAAGAAGGATCTGCTTTGGTGGCTGTCAAGAGAAAGATTGACGGAAGGAAAGTCTCTAGCTCCGCTGAACCCCGACCTAACATTCTTTCAGACGCATCCGACCAGGGATGGGGTGCGGTTCTAGGGGACTTGGAGACATTGGGAGTTTGGAGCAAAAGCCAATGGAAGTGGCATATCATCATGAAAGAATTGGTAGCTGTCCATCTAGGGTTGACAAAACTTGCAGAACAGATCGGTGGGAAGGTGGTTGTAGTCCATTCAGACAATGTAACAGCTCTGTCATATATTCAGAAACAAGGAGGCACTCACTCGTTCTCCCTTTACGAGGCGACAAGGATTCTGCTATTGTGGCTGAAGCAAAATCAGACACAAGTATTAACAAGGTTTGTTCAAGGGAAACTAAACATAAGGGCAGACTTGCTCAGTCGCAAGAAGCAAGTGATCTCGACAGAATGGACTTTGCACCCCACGGTATGTCGACAAATATGAAAGTGTTGGGGGACTGCTGGTAGACCTATTTGCTACAGCCAAGAACAGCAGACTTCCAGTTTATTGCTCTCCAACTCCAGACCATCAGGCTTGGGTTATGGATGCCATGGTTCAGAATTGGGAGAATCTGTATGTGTACGCCTTCCTGCCATTCAAGATAGTCAGGGCAGTATTGAACAAACTCAGGACTTACAAGAACGTCAGAATGACTCTGATCCCCATTTTGGCCATCAAGGGAATGGTTCCCGATCTGCTGGAACTTCTGATAGATTATCCAAGGCTTCTACCAAAAGGAGGAATCTTTTCAGGCAGCCTCACATAAGAAAGTTCCACGAAAAATCAGGTCTAGCGCTAACCGCATTCAGACTATCAACCGTCTCTCAGAGATAAGGGTTTTTTTCAACAAGCTTCAGAAGCTATCGCAGAATGCAGAAGGAAATCTTCTTCGAGATACCAGGCCAAGTGGAATGTCTTTAGAGACTGGTGCAGGAGAGAGGGAGTCTCTTCTTCTAAGACATCTTTAGGACAAGTGGCCGATTTCTTCTTATATTTGAAGAAGACTAAACTTTTATCTACCTCTACCATTAAGGCGTACAGGGCTATGTTGGACTCAGTGATTCGACACCGTGGTCTAGATTTGTCAGATTTGATTAAGTCTTTCGATAAGGAGAGGACGGAAGGACCAAGATAAATAGGCTGGAGGTTGGACGTGGTTCTCAAGTGGCTTAGGAGTGATAGATTCGAACCTCTCAGTACAGTGCCTCTAAGGGAGGTGACAAGAAAGATGCTATTTCTAGTAGCTTTAGCCACAGTGAAGAGGGTAAGTGAATTGCATGCCTTAAATAAAAAAGTAGGTTTTGCAAAGGTTAACATGATTTCCTCCTTTAATATGGTTTTTATGGCCAAGAATGAAACCCCATCCAGGCCTTGGCAACGGTCGCTCAGATTCGTAATCTTGAATCCAGATCTAGTTGATGGAGAAGAGGAGAGACTTATGCCTCATTAGAGCTCTCAAGTTTTATATCTCAAGTTTGACCAAGCCTATTAGAGATAACTTGACCTTGCTCTGTTAAGAATCCTTGATATTCTCTCAAAAACAGGCATTGGCATTCTTTATTTGGAGTGTAATAGTGGAGGCTCATGACAATTTGATGAGGCAGAGTACAGTGTTTTTGAAAGTTAAAACGCATGAAGTACAAGCGGTTGCGACCTCCCTGGCCTTCAGACGCAATTTGTTTCTCTTCTTCTATTATACAAGTGACCTTTTGGAGGAGGAGGTCAGTTTTTGCCTCACATTATCTAAGAGATATGGAGACCACATCTGATAATTGCAGTACCCTAGGCCCTTTTGTTGCGGCTGGCACGGTATTGGGTGAAGGTGATAAGGAAGTGCATCCTTTCTTAGTGTCCCCTTCTCCTTGAAGCAGGTTTTCAAGTTTGCTGGAGAGTCTGGGGGTACATGGTGCTGTGCGCTTAGGAGTACTTTTCAGTCATTTTAAGGGTTTTAATTTTGGTGTAGGCTAGTGGTGATACCCATCGACTAGTTTTATATTTTTTGGTTGGTACTGTGCCCTGAGCAGGGGCATTTGTTTGGTCATCCTTCATGTCCTACAAACCCCTCTAGGTCACAAGGATAATTTACTTGCTATAGACGTCCCATGGCTCCCTCGCCACGTCTAGCAGTTAAGAAGAGCTCCATATTTAAAAGAGGCAGAATCGGTATGGATTGCTCACTTAACAGGTAAGGAACTTACAACACTTCTTTTACCCAATAAAAGAAGACTAACACAAATTAAATATAGTTCTATCTATTCATGGTCCCACCTCCTTTAGTGTGGGAATCATCAATGTAACTACTGGGTAAGTTACATATATAAAAATGACATTTTCATAATAAAATAAAGTTTTAAGTACTTAAACAGTAGTTACATGATCAAAGCCCTCCCCCTCCCCCTCATGAATGTAGGGCATAAACGACTGAATTTTTGTGTTAAAGTAGTTCCTCACTCCTCCACCAGTGGACAGAGGGGTTATCTCCTAGCCGCCATATTGTTTTTTGTTTTGCTGGCGCAAAATTTGAATTCTAGCTGCCGTTCGGTTCGAAACAATAGCAATGTAACTACTGGATAAGTATACTTAAAACTTTATTTTATTATGAAAATGTCATATTTATATGTTATTATTTCATAGTAAGCTATACAGTATACTGTACAGTATATACATACATCAAAATATTGAAATCATCATACCTTTCATTAATTCCAGAATTCATTCCTAACTAAAGCACCTTGATATTACAGAACAGCTAAGGTGATGAGACTCCTCAACAGTGGCATGATTCTTACTAATGGTTAGAGTGCATTGGACTTTGTAAAAGAATGAATTGTTACAAGAATATATCAAATCTGTTTTATAAATCTTAAGTAAAGGATCTTTATCTTTTCCTCAGAGTGAGTTGCAGAGAGGATCTTGCAGCTAATCATGTTGTCCAAAGCGGGCATTGAGGTGGCTGACACAACAAGTAAGTTTTGTTGGTTACATTGATGTGATTTGCGAAATGCACATAATTTTACTGTATTGTAAAGCTTTTTAACTTGTGATTGAGCTTCATTTTTATTTGAAGAGTAGTATTCAATGTAAATGTATCTTCAGGGTATAAAAAAGCTTATTTGGGATGAGTCTTACCCACTGCTAAAGATAGCTTATATCTGTGCTTGGATAGGCGAGTCAGCATTGATACAAAAGAAGAAGCTCCAGAGGCTAACCTAGATGGCTGTCCAGTACACACCTGTTCTCTACCAGGTGTGTTTTGAGTGTCTCAGCTCTTGACAGAATTTTCCTTGCTACCATTACATAGGTTTGTCTTTTTGCTGCTTTCAAGGTACAGGCAGTCCCCGGTTATTGGCAGGGGTTCTGTTCCTGACAGCATGACAATAACCAAAAATCGGAGTTAGCAGGGCCGATCCCTGGTTATTGGCACTGATATCCAGTTATTGGTGCCAATAACCGGGGATCAGTGCTGCCGTTAAGTGGGGGTCGGCGCCGATAACTGGAGATCGGCACATATTGGCACCAAAAATCCAGTTATAGTAGCTAGACAAGCGCCGTAAAACCAGATCGCCGATGACTGGGGACTGCCTGTACTGTACTGTACATTTATTTTCCTAGGATGCCTTACACTGAAATCAAGGCTAAGAATATCAGGTTACGTAGGAATGATTACTGAGTTAGCAGGACGTTGATTTCTGAGGTAGATAGACATACTGTATTGTGTTAGCTTGAGCATAGGTTTGTGGAATGTAGAGATTTTGAAAGGACTTCAGTTCGTTAGATATAGAAAGAGAAAGGAAGTAGATAGATTACAAAAGCAAATAATTAGGTCAGGTGGTAAACCTCCCCCTTGTCCAGATCCTTCGTCTGTAGTTTTCCTTACTCAGTCTATGGCTCTTTCTTCTGCTAATGCTTTAGCTAGTACTTAGAGGCTTGTATTGAGACTTCCTCTTTAGCTCAATTTCTGCTCACCTTGCAGTTCAAGAAAAGCAGTGGACCCCACTTTATTGCAGATTTTTTGGAACATATCTTTCAATTTTATGGGGAACTTTCACCAACTTGATTTTTCTATGGAACATATCTCTAAAATTATCACTAATTGAAACATCTGTAAAAAAGCAATACATTTTGTTCATGACACTTACCTGACAGATATATATATAGCTGTATTCTCCGAAAGGGACTGACAGAAATTCAAAACTTACGGCACACGCAGAGATGGGCCAGGTGGTTAGTACCCATTCCCGCCGCTGGGAGGCGGGTATCAGGAACCATTCCCATTTTCTATTCAGATTTTCTCTGTCGCCGGTATTGTCAACACCTGTTGTCAATACCTCCGCTAGTTGGATTTCGTAAACTTTTCCACTGAGTATTCTGATTGTCTTTTGGTTTTTGACTTTGGCTTTGTGGATAGGCATACGCTTTTTTGGACTGATTTGATTTTGGTTTTGGCTATTTCTTGAACAAGATGTCTGGTTCTAGTTCTGCTAGTTTCAGGGTGTGTGTTGTGAAGGAGTGTAAGGTGAGGCTACCGAAAGCTTCAGTAGACCCTCACACAGTATGCATGAGATGTAGAGGGCATGTCTGTATGTTGGATGATCGCTGCAAGGAGTGTGAATCGTTGCCTGATTCTGATTGGAAGGCTTACGATTCTTACGTTAAGCTAGAGCGTGATCGTGTAAGGAGGTCTTCCTCCAGGAGTGTGTCGGTAGGTGGGAGTCAGGGTATTAATTTATCTCCTGTTAATCCTACTAATGCTTCTCCTTTCCCTGTAGAGTCGCCTTCTAACCCAGTGATTGCGTCTGCGGAAGGTAATGCCCTTGCGCAGATTTTAAACTCCATTCCTTTGGAGTCTAAGGTGTTGGCGATCAAAGTGCAGTGAAGTGTAGTGATCCCCAGTGTTGTGGAGGGGCGTCAGATCGGCCCTATAATGCCTCTAGGCCTGGACCTCTGCCGAACTCCCAGGACTTAGGAATGGGCATGTCGAAAGCCGCAAGAGGGTTACGGGGACCCCCACCGATCTGGCGTCCTTCGGCAGGCCTTGTTGACGCCTCCCAGGCTGCCAGGGATCGTGCTCGCGCACGGATCCTTAAGATTGCTTGCTTCGCCCTCCGAGGCGCCCTCTCCACTTAAGGGGTCGCGTTCTCGGTTGGACTCTCGTCCGTTCAAGAGGAGCCGCGTTGAAGAGGACGCTTCTTCTCCTCTTTCTCGTGCTTTGGAATCTTCTCCCGACTGGCTGCGAGATTTGCCGCCGCAGAAGAGGACCAGGACTTCTTCGGAGGAGGACGTTGCTGAACGTCCCAGCCGCACCAAGAAGAGAGCCCCTGTCGCCCTTGGTAGAAGGAGGAGGACGTCTCCTTCCCCCTCTTCTTCTCATAAGAGCAGCCCTTCTCCTGAGAGGGCTTCCTCTCCTTCGAAGCGTCTTATCCAAGATATGCAGCGGCAGTTAGCTTCCCTTCTCGCTGCTAAGGAGAAGGAGCCTCGTGGGCGCCGTAAGGATTTGTCGCTGCCAGTTAAGAGATCTAAGAGGTCTCCCTCTCCTTCTCTTCGCTTCGTCTCTCCCCCTGGGGTTTCTCGTAGTCGCCCTCATCGCTCTGGGCGGATCATCAGCTCTCCTTGCCCCGTCGTGGCGTGCTGGTTGATCAGGACGCCCTCTTGCAGCTCGGCTTGCCGCTAGTAAGAGTTCGCGCTAAGACGCTCTTCTTGACTCTCCTCCTGCTTCTCGCTCGTTTTGACGTTCGCAGGACGCTCCCAGGGCGCTTCGTTATTCCTGATCTCTGCACGACGCTCTTCAGGACTCTCGTCAAGAAGCTCGGCGGGTCGCTCATCAGGACTCGCCAGGGCGCCGGCAGCTTGTGAGACAGGGCGCTCTTCAGGGCGCCGACTGCTTGTGAAGCAGGACGCCGTCAGGACGCCAGTCAGGACGCCGACAGGACGCCGGGGCTTCTGTACGAGTTGTTCCGGTTTTTCTGCTGCTTCTTCCCACGAAGAGGTCTCTGGGCCGAATGGACCCAAAGGTCTTAGTCTCCCTCTAGCCCCGAAGACTCTCCTGTCGCTCCTGTCGAAGAGGCTGGTTTGTCTCAGGAGTCGGACTCTGCAGAACAGGAGCAGCCCCCTCTGTCGTCTTTCTCCGACTACCGGGTTTTGGCTAGCATGCTTAAGGAACTTTTTCCAGATAAATTTCAGCCTTCTGCTCCTCTTTCCCCTCCTTCGCAGTTAGCTTCTTCGAAGGTGAGGAAATCGCCCGGCTTCCTACAAATGAAGACTTCTCTGGCTACTAGAAAAGCTCTCAAGAGAGTCAACTCTTGGATGGAAGATAGGAAGTCTCAAGGAAAATCTTCCTTCGCTCTACCCCCGTCTAGATTGTGCGGGAAAGCTGGAATGTGGTATGAGACGGGAGAGGAAATTGGCTCAAGAGTTCCTTCTTCCTCTCAAGGCGATTTTGCGAGCCTTGGTTGATGCTTCAAGGAGGTCTCTTCTTTCTTCAGCTAAAGTGTCCTGGACTCTTTCTGAGACCGACCACCATCTGAAAGGCCTTTTCAAGTCTATGGAGGTTTTTAACTTTCTGGACTGGTGCTTGGGGGCCTTGGACTTAAGGACTCGTAGTCCGGATTCTATTTCTCTGGGGGAGCTGTCCAGTGTACTGTCTTGCATGGACAAGGCCGTCAGGGATGGCGCAGATGAACTGGCTTCGCATTTTGGTACAACCCTCCTAAAGAAGAGGGCTTTGTACTGCAATTTTGCTGCCAAGTCGGTTTCTCCTGTTCAGAGGGCTGAGTTACTTTTGCCCCTCTCTCTAGCCATCTCTTCCCCAGCCGCTTGTCAAGGATCTCGCCTCAGCCTTAAGGAGAAGGCTACTCAGGATCTCCTTGCTCAGTCTTCCAGACGCCCTAGTGTCCCTTCCACGTCTTCGCAAGGACTTCCCTCAAGAGACAGAAGCCCTTTAGTGGGAGATCTTCCTCCTCTAGACCCTTTTCGCGAGGAAGAGGTCTCTCCAGAGGCGGAGCCCCTTCTTCCCAAAGGGGCAAGAAGTGACTTTCTTCACCTCCAGACACCAGTAGGAGCCAGGCTTCTCCTGTTTTCGGAAGCCTGGAAAGTAAGAGGGGCGGATTCCTGGTCCCTCAATGTAATCAAGAAAGGTTACAGGATCCCGTTCCTTGAAAAACCCCCTGTCCTCAACTCCCAGAGATCTGTCGCCTTCTTACCGTCCGGAGAAGCAACAGATCCTTTTAGATCTGCTGGAAGAAATGATCGAGAAAAGGGCCATAGAGCGAGTCCTGGATCTGGAGTCTCCAGGTTTTTACAATCGTCTCTTCCTAGTTCCAAAACAGTCAGGGGGGTGGAGACCAGTCCTGGACGTCAGCAGACTGAACAACTTTGTCGTCAAAGAGAAGTTCAAAATGGAGACGCCCCAGTCTGTTATCAATGCGCTGCGACCAGGCGATTGGATGGTCTCTCTCGACCTCCAGGACGCTTATTTTCATGTCCCCATTCATCCTCAGTCGAGAAAGTATTTGAGATTTGTCCTGGGGGGAAGAGTGTACCAGTTCAGAGCTCTCTGTTTCGGACTGAGTACAGCTCCTATGGTGTTCACAGTCCTGATGAGGAACGTTGCCCGGTGGCTTCATCTTGCCGGTATAAGGATCTCGCTCTATCTGGACGACTGGCTCATCCGAGCCACATCGGAACAAAGGTGTCTGGAGGACTTACATTCAACTTTGAAGCTGACAAAGTCCCTGGGACTTCTTGTGAATTTAGAGAAGTCGATCTGATCCCCTCTCAGTCTATTCTTTATCTAGGGGATTCGGATGGATTCAGCGGGTTTTCGAGCCTTTCCATCCCAGGAACGCCAGCAGCACTGCTTAGTAAAAGTTTCAGCCTTCCTGGGGAAAGAAACATGCTCGGTGAGGGAATGGATGAGTCTGCTGGGGACCATTTCATCACTGGAGAAGTTTGTTTCCCTGGGGAGGTTGCATCTCAGACCCCTACAGTTCTTTCTTGCAGACAACTGGAAGAACAAGGAGGATTTGGAGGAGTCTCTCAGGATCTCTCTCTGTCAAGGACCATCTTCGGTGGTGGCTCGATCCCTTAAAGTTGGCAGAAGGGGTCTCTCTCTATCTTCAGAGCCCCGACCTAGTGTTGTTTTCCGACGCGTCCATGTCGGGATGGGGAGCAACACTAGGGGGGGAGGAAGTGTCAGGCACCTGGAAAGGGGAACAGGTGTCCTGGCACATAAATCTAAAAGAACTGAAAGCGATTTTCTTGGCTCTTCAGTTCTTCGAGATCAAGTTGCAGGCCGGGTAATTCAAGTCAACTCCGACAACACCACAGGCCTGGCGTATCTCAAGAAACAGGGAGGTACTCATTCTCGGTCCCTGTTCTTGATCGCCAAGGAGATCCTGCTGTGGGCACATTCTCGCCAGGGTGACGATTCTCACTCGTTTTGTTGCAGGGGTCGAGAATGTACGCTGACCTTCTCAGTCGGCAGCATCAGCTTCTGCCAACAGAATGGACTCTGAACGCAAGAAGTGTGTCAGGAACTTTGGAAGCTTTGGGGACGTCCCCTGGTGGACATTTTTGCAACTTCAAGGACCACAAGGCTGCCCTTTACTGCTCTCCTGTTCTCGACCCAGGAGCCCTAGCAATAGATGCCTTTCTCTGGGACTGGAAGGGTCTAGATCTGTATGCCTTTCCCCCATTCAAGATTCTGGGGGAAGTCGTCAGGAAGTTTGTAGCCTCAGAAGGGACGAGAATGACTTTAATCGCCCCTTTTGGCCTTCAGCGGAGTGGTTCCCAGAGGTCATGTCTCTTCCTGGTGGATTTTCCAAGAACGCCCTTTGAGAACAGATCTTCTCAAACAACCCCACTTCGAGAGGTACCACAAAACCTTCCCGCTCTGAGTCTGACTGCATACAGACTATCGAGAAGTTGCTCAGAGCGAGAGGTTTTTCTAAACCAGTGGCTAAGGCGATCGCTAACGCCAGGAGAGCCTCTTCCAGCGCAGTGTACCAGTCTAAGTGGTCATTTTTAGGAAGTGGTGTAAACTTAAGGGAATTTCCTCTACCACAACCTCTCTATCCCAGATAGCAGACTTCCTTTTATTTGAGAAAGGATTTGAAGCTGGCAGTCCCTACCATCAAAGGCTATAGGAGTATGCTGTCAACGGTCTTTAGGCATAGAGGCCTTGACTTATCAGACAATAAAGACCTTCATGATCTTCTTAGGTCTTTTGAGACGTCTAAGGTAGCCTCCCTAAGTTACCTTCCTTCTGGAATTTAGATGTCGTTCTAAAATTCCTGATGTCCAAGAGGTTTGAACCTTTACATTCTGCTTCCTTCAAAGATGTAACCAAGAAAGCTATTTTCCTAACTGCTCTGGCGACGCACGAAAGAGAGTTAGTGAACTTCAAGCGATCAGCAAGATTATAGGTTTCAGAGGCCCTGATGCTGTCTGTTCTCTGAGCCCTATGTTTCTTGCCAAGAATGAAAACCCGTCTTCCCCTTGGCCCAGGTCCTTCGAAATTAAGGGCTTGACGAACATCACTGGACAAGAACCTGAGAGAACCCTGTGTCATGTCAGGGCTCTGAAATTTTATTTGCAGAGGACCCAGGATTGTAGAGGTCCTTCTAGCAATCTTTGGTGCTCCGGTTAAGAGGCCTGATATACCTCTCTCGAAAAATGCCCTGGCGTTCTTTCTCTGAATACACCATCATAGACGCCCATTCCAGTGTGCTAGACGAGGATTTGAGAACTTTGAAGGTCAAGGCTCACGAAGTGAGAGCCATTGCTACCTCAGTGGCCTTCCAGAAAAACCAGTCTCTCAATGACATTCTGGGTGCCACTTTTTGGCGAAGCAATTCTGTCTTTGCTTCTCATTATCTCACAGAAGTGAAGACGTCCTATGAGAATTGCTGTGCGCTGGGGCCTTACGTTTCCGCAAATACAATCTTGGGAACAGAAAGCGACTCTCATCCTCTCCTTTAGTTTTGTTTTTGTGTGTTTTTTAAATATTTTATGTGTTGTTTTTTATGGTTGTTGGGTCTCCACCAGTGGTGGTCGCCCCAGTCCTTAGTTTATGTTAATCTTTTTTGACGTAACTAGGCTTGGTCAGGTGGTTGTTTAGTTTGTCGCTTACCCTCAAAGTAAGGTCATATGGTCTAGTCACATTGTGGTCTCACCCCCGTTGACAGATCATCTAGATTTCACCAGCTTTATAGGTCTCTACCTCGCTGGAGTTTTCTAGTAAAGCAGAAGCAGGCTTGGGTGACAGTAATCACGAAGTCAGCAATGCTAACAGGTAAGGAACCAAGGCGTCAATCGCCTACATAGGTTTGTTTCCTAAATCCTATTCTGTCTCTTCCCACCTCCAATGGTGGGATTCAGCTATATATATATCTGTCAGGTAAGTATCATGAACAAAATGATATTTTTATGATAAAATAAAGTTTGTTCATACTTACCTGGCAGATATATATAATCATAGTACCCGCCCTCCTCCCCTCAGGAGACAGTAGTTCTAGTTTCTAGAAAATCTGAATAGAAAATGGGAATGGTTCCTGATACCGCCTCCCAGCGGCGGGAATGGGTACTAACCACCTGGCCCATCTGCGTGTGCCCGTAAGTTTTGAATTTCTGTCGGTCCCTTTCGGAGAATACAGCTATATATATATCTGCCAGGTAAGTATGAACAAACTTTATTTTATCATAAAAATATCATTTTATGTTTATGATACAGTAATTCATATTTCCTTAAAGGATATGTATGTACAGTACTGAGAGAGAGAGAGAGAGAGAGAGAGAGAGAGAGAGAGAGAGAGAGAGAGAGAGAGAGAGAGACTGAGGAATGTTTACATTAAAGCCTAATATAGTACTGTATACTACAAACACTCTTACACTGTTTTGTTTATACTGTTTTTTTTATATTTTATGCTGTAGTATTCTTGTTTATATTTTTACTGAATTTTCTCTTTTTTTTTTTTTTATAAATCAAATTGTAAATCCAATCAAGCCCATAGGGTACTTACATCTGCACAAACTCAGTTCCATGCTGTTGGTGAACTTGGTGCAGCCTGTTGGGTTTTGTCTGGCCTAAATATGAAATAAACTTTTAAAATATTTTTATCATGATTAGAGATGAAATAGTCTCATTTACAGTTTTATGTGCTAATCGTACTTAGAATAAACTAAACTTGTAATAAAAATGGTACAGTAAATGAAGCACAGCAAAAAAAAATTGTGATGTACTTACATATGCATGCAATCATTTGAAGGCACTGTGTAAACTTCTTGGAGTTTTAATTTTGTAATTTTATGCTTGTGATACAGGTATTTCATTATTGTATTAAAGAGAGAGAGAGAGAGAGAGAGAGAGAGAGAGAGAGAGAGAGAGAGAGAGAGAGAGAGAGAGAGAGAGAGAGAGAGAGAGACATTGGTAAACAAACGAATCGGCGGGAAACAGCTGTTATGTGATTGTGAGGGATTTTACTGATATAACTTTTAACATAAAGTATGTTAGTTTACCTTTGTATGCCCATTTTCCATTTATGTTAAAAAATAACATTAATAATTCCATTAGTACATTTGTTTCTTTTGCAGCTAAAAAAATTATTTTCCTAATTCTTTCGGTAGTAGGCTGAATCAGCTGATTCTGAGTCACTTTTTGTCACAGGCGAAACAGTTGTTTTTTATACATTATTACGATGATATATCAATACAGTATAATAATACAGTATACTGTAAATGGATTCTGTAAGTAAAATAACAGTTTCATTACCGTTACTTTTATCTTAAATACAGCTGTAATAGCCTATTTGACTTTTGCAAATGGATACTATGAGTGTAACACCTGGGGTAGCCTAGGTCTATAATTCACACACAGCCTACACATTTTTATCTCAATGTATGGTAATACTATATGGCAACAATTGATAAGGAAGTCACTGTATAAAAATATATTAATGGTCACAAAACCATGATAGGCTGTGGATATAGTGTGGGCTAGGCTACTAGCCTACTAGATTGTACTGTATATCCTAGTGTAGGCTAGGCTAATTTCAAGTTGGGTTTTTTTCAAGAAACGATGGAGTTTTTGTAACCTAACCCCATGGTAAATGGGGAAATACCAGTATTTACAAAATTTTACAGTTGGTACAGGTTAACTCTTTGAATTCTAACAATACCCACCTGAACAAACCTACAATTAATATTCATTCCTTATCATTTATTTCATGATGATCATCATACTGATGCTAACTTAATGATAATTCTGTATAGACTATGACCTACAGCAGTCTTATGATTATGACTTACAGTAGTCTTATGACAACTTTGGCAATATAACTGGTATTCAATTATTTCATATTCTTTGTGTATACAAAAATAGACTACAGTTATTGTTTCCAGGCCAATTCTCAATTTTATACAGGCAATTATCAGTGTCATTGCACACTGTTCACTTCCTTTGAAGCCCTATCTACCATACAATAGATTAAAAATACTGGAGACACCAGACTACACGCACACAGTTTACCAAGAGTCCAAAACGCTGTACTAATCTCTCACAACTGTTGGCCGAAAGCCCCAAGCTCCAAGGCCTAGGGCTCTGTTTTCTTGATAGTGCAGCCAAACAGTACATTAAAATACTTGTTATCGATCCCACTGCAGCAGACCTGCAATGAGATGGAGTTACCAAATGTGTGAACAAGAACTGCTACGTAATAAAATCTTGATATTCAATATAAAAATTTACATTAATGTACATTACAGATTTCATATGTCATATGCAGTATACAATCCAGAACAGCCAATATATGGCCACCATAACAGTACTTTCCTAATCAAACCTGCCTAACTAGCAACTCACCTTACCCAAGAGCACCATCAATCATTTCCCCACCATTTAACTTATGAAGATCATCATACATATTCAAGCAATAAGTATATTTCCAATCAAGCCTAACAGAACACTAGTCTTCAATTTTCTCATATTCTTTTTTATATGCAAACAGTAACCTGCCTCCGTTTTGGATGCACAGTGCATTTAGGGCACAAGAATTTGGAACTGTGTTGAAACTAATTTCTTGACAAGTCAGTTATCAATCTTGTGCAAGCATCTAGTTAACTACTATATTACATTAAACTTAATTTTCATCAATCAATTCACTGGAACTTTGTGCGCTGCACAAAGCAATTTTGCCTCTTACCAGTAAAAATTAAAAATACTGCAGACACCAGACTGCACACAAAGTTTGCAAACAGATGCACTTCACTGCAGTCTCTCATAAGCATAGCCAACAGTCTTGTTTTTCTATAGGCTAGTGTTATCTGAGTAGAGTAGGCGTGAACCTGAACACCAACAACTTTAAACCATTCTCTTATCACTTGTTTTATATCCATCTACTACCCCCACCCACCACCAGGATAGCGGTAGGTATAAACACTTGTAGCCAGTCAGTCTACTTCTGTCACCGGTTTTGATAGGAGGTGGACAGATTGTTAAATGCATTTGGCCTTTCTGTTGAGTAAATTGTTTTTTTGGGGAGGAGAGGGATTTTCTTTTATTTTATTTTGAATGTTGCATCAGTAAGAACCTATAAGTTAAGAGTTGCTGTTATAGGCTTTATTCCAGTTTCAATGACACTCAAGAGATGTATGTACTGCAGAAGTGGCGAGGGAAGGATTATGATTGGAATAACCGATGTGACTCATAGTTTAATGATATCATACAGAAATTGATCATGAGTGAAGAGAGCCTGTTAGTTGGTAGAAAAAACTAAGACAAGAGGACAGGTTTCATAAGACTTTTGTTAAAGGGATGCATGTTTTGTTTGCTTCCCCTTTCAGTTATTTGGATAGGTCCTCTGCTGCTTCTCTTTGACCTGTTACTCCAGCTAAACTTCCCATTGATTCAGGCCATTAGATTTGATGGGATTGAGTAATTTTTTATGCTCACTACAGGTAAGTTTCATAGGGTTAATTTTTTTCTATGCTATCCTCCTGAGCATCTCGTTAAGTTCGGTTATGTCCCCGCGTTGGAGGAAGGGTCAGTGTCCCTGCTTTTGGCTTGCCATGCCCTTGGCACGTCCTATCTTGCTCCCTCTGAACCAGGAGCAACAGGGAACCGGGATATGTCAGAAAGTGATGCGAATCTGTGCTTGTTGTCTCCCCTCTGTTTGGTCTGGCATCAGCAGTGCCAGTTGTAATACCAACATCGCTAGTTCTGGTACCAAAGTTCATTCTCCGATAGGATCGCTCAAGAGGGAGACTAAGAGGAGTTGCCTAGCAACTCTTACTCTCTTTTAACCCTTAAACGCCGACTGGACATATTTTACACCGACAAAAATTGTCTGTCGGGTGCCAAGTGGATGTAAAATACGTCAACTACAAAAAGTTTTTTTAAATATTCGCGGAAAAATACTTATAGGCCTCGTTTATGAAAAATTTTAAATTGCACCTTGAGGGATGCTGGGAGTTCACGGATCACGCTGTTGTTTTGTTTACAAGTGTGACCCAGCTGCGCATGCGCGAATTTCTTTCTTATCCCAAAAGAAAGCATCAGCTAACTGCTGAAAATCTTAGAAATTCTTTAGTCACTTTGTTGTAATTTTTGCATCGTTTTCTATTAGCCTTTACATAAAGTTTTATATATGAAAATGTGCACAATTTCATGTAGAATACAAAAAAAATAACTCATGGTTGTAGCTTTTATCAATTTTGCCATATTTTCATATAAATCACGATAAGTGCCAAAATTTCAACCTTCGGTCGAATTTGACTCGACCGAAATGGTCGAAAAATGCAATTGTAAGCTAAAACTCTTACATTCTAGTAATATTCAATCATTTACCTTCATTTTGCAACAAACGAGAAGTCTCTAGCACAATATTTCGATTTATGGTGAATTTTTTAAAAAACTTTTTGATTATGTCTGCACTAACTGCTGAAAATCTCAGAAATTCTTTAGTCACTTTGTTGTAATTTTTGCACTGTTTTCTATTAGCAATTACATAAAGCTTTATATATGAAAATGTGTGCAATTTCATGTAGAATACAACAAAGAATAACTCATGGTTGTAGCTTTTATCAATTTTGATATATTTTCATATAAATCACAATAAGTGCCAAAATTTCAACCTTCGGTCAACTTTGACTTGACCGAAATGGTCAAATAATGCAATTGTAAGCTAAACCTCTTACATTCTAGTAATATTCAATCATTTACCTTCATTTTGCAACAAACAAGAAGTCTCTAGCACAATATTTCGATTTATGGTGAATTTTTAAAAAACTTTTTCCTTATGTCCGCGCTAACTCTGCTGAAAATCTTGTGTTCGTGTGTTTGTCGTCCATCGAAGTGGACAAGACAACAAAAGCATCTCGTTTTCTTTCTCTAAAGAAACGTGATTTCAACCATACAATATTTCCGTCTGTTTCTCCCTAACCATTGTTGCTTGATGTATGTACAATCACCACTACTTGCATTGCCATGCAAGCATTCTAATCATGTACTCGTAATGTTTCAACGAATCTTCTGTATCAAAGTGTGTGTATGTTTCTGTTTGTGAAGACGCCAAACGTCTCGCCACTCCGATGGACGACGAACACATGAACACACACGTGTTTGGAAGAGACGGCGTCAGGCTCTTAAAATCTCAGAAATTCTTTAGTCACTGTCGTAATTTTTGCACAGTTTTCTATTAGCCTTTACATAAAGTTTTATATATAAAAATGTGCGCAATTTCATTTAGAATACAACAAAAAAATAACTCATGGTTGTAGCTTTTATCAGTTTTGAAATATTTTCATATAAATCACGATAAGTACCAAAATTTAAACCTACGGTCAACTTTGACTGGACCGAAATGGTTGAAAAATGCAATTGTAAGCTAAAACTCTTACATTCTAGTAACATTCAATCATTTACCTTCATTTTGCAACAAACGAGAAGTTCTCTAGCACAATATTTCAATTTATGGTGAATTTTTGAAAAAACTTTTTCCTTACCTCTGCACGCGCTAACTCTGCTGAAAATCTCAGAATTTCTTTAGTCACCTTGTCGTAATTTTTGCACCAATTTCTATTAGGCGTTACATAAAGTGTTATACATGAAAATGTGCGCAATTTCATGTAAAATACAACAAAAAATAACTCATGGTTGTAGCTTTTATCAGTTTTGAAATATTTTCATATAAATCAGGATAAATAGAAATAATTTGACCTTTTGTCAACTTTAACTCGACCGAAATGGTCGAAAATGGCAATTGTAAGCTAAAACACTTACAGTCTAGTAATATTCAATCAATTACCTTCATTTTGCAACAAACAGGAAGTTTCTAGCACAGTATTTCAATTTATGGTGAATTTTTGAAAAAACTTTTTTTTACGTCCACGCGTTACAAATTCATGCATCATTTTGTGATAATATTTTCTCTGTGTTGCTCTGATCGTTTTACAATTTGTTATATACCAAAATCATCGCAATTTAGTGTACAACACAACGAAAAAAAATTAACTCATTAGCTTTAACCATTTTGCTCTACAGCGATTTGTATACAATTATATATGAAATTTTTTCCGCACTGTCATATATTCCAATATTTATATATGATAATGATATTTTTTTTTCATTTCTGATGGTTGCATACTAAACTTCAGGCAATGACAAAAAAAGGAGCCAGAAATGAACTCTAAGCGTGCTGTGATTTAAAAAAAAAAACTTTTTTCCGCTTCGGTGCTAACTCCCAAACCCCATCAGCATACGGCAGACACTATTGTAAATAGAGGCCCGGCATTTAAGGGTTAACTGTATTGGATTGGCTTGGTGTGAGTGATGCTTCAACTGTACTGTATCTATTAATGTTTTAAGCGGTTTTGCTGCTTTTGCTGGGTAGTAAGCAATCTGCTAAAGCTGGCTTTTAGAGGAAAGTTATATTTTTATTTTTAGGATAGTTTCACTTGAATCCTTTATAGCTAAAGATCATACCTGGAACTAGAATAGTACAGGGTGTCAATTATCAGTTAATTTCTAGAGAGGAGTTTAGACTTTCTTGTGTATTACAGCTTTCATCAGCCAGCGTGACTGCACTTTGCAATGTTGACATACCTGTTGCCTGTGCTTAGCGCAGTTTTGTACATTTTGCCACACTGCTGTATCCCTTTCATGTGCATTGTTCCACTCAGGTGTTCTCCCTTAGTCTGTCAGTTCTCTAGTTGGCATTCTTGTGCACCTGTGTGATTATCGCCATGCAACTATCACCTGTACAATTATTGCTTGTGCAACTATCGCATGTGCAGTTATTGCCTGTGTGGCTTTCACCTGCATATAGAGAATTTCAGCAAAGCTCCCTGGTTTCGGTTTCTTTTTCAGTGGGCAGTTAGTTCCCTGTAATAGTCTCAGCATTCTGATTCTGGAATTTTGACTACTTATCCAGCTGCAGGAGTTTCTTCCACAAACAGTTGGTTGCTATTTTGGCTTATTCCCCGTGGTTAAGGAACTTTCTTGTTGTTTTGAGATTTTTCCTGGTTAGAATTTACAGTAAACCCTCTGTATTCGAATCTCACGATTCGCAGACTCACATATTCGCAGATTTCTCTGTGGAACGTATCTACCCATTATTCACGGAAAATTCACCCATTCGAGGTATTTTTCACTGAGAAATATTCACTACTTACTGTATTTTCATCTCATTTTCATGACTAAATGCACTTTTTGTGATAAAACTATTAAAATAATCGTGTAATGCTCGAGTAATGATAATTCACCTTACGATAATTCAATTTTGCAATGGGATAAACAATTAATACCGATACGACAATATTATTTATAAAATATTTTTAAATTTCGCGCAGGCGCAGGCAGCAGCGTAATCAGGCAGTGAGAGAGACCAAATTACAATAGAGTAGATAACTTTTCCTCCAAATCTTTATCCCATCTTCTAGTTAAAAAAAGTAAAAGAGAATGATAAAAGTATTGTTAGTAACGTTATCCTCTTGCGTAAATGTGTACAGCCACAAACAACCGACCAAGAAACTGTTGTTTTGCTCATAACCGAATCTGATAACAACAGCTGCTTACGTGGTATTTCAACCATCGTACGGTAATAAACAATTATCGTAGCTTATAGCACAAATGACGTTAAGTAGGTTAGGACTGATATATTTTTACATTATACCCTTATTCGTTATGGATAAAAGATCGGCAAGGAAATATACTGCTAAATTTAAGCTGCAAGTTGTAGCTGAAGCTGAGAAAACAATGTTCAAGCTGTCAATGACTATACTGTAAATTATTGTTCATCGGCAACATGGATGAAACTCGATCGTAATTAAAATGGGAGAGAAAGTATTTTAATCAAAACTATTGGGCATGAAAAAGCACATTACTGTTATTTTTATGCCGATAAACAATAAATACTAAAGCTCGTATAATGATGAAATTAAGTGAATATAGCAAACGGAATCTTGAATTTTGTTTTACACAAAACAAACACCCCAAACGGCCATTGTCATCTATTTTTAACGAAAATAATAGATAAATTAATTTCACAACGAGACGTATTTTAGTTATATTTCGACTTTCAAACACTTCGGATAATGAAAAATAACCTTGCCCCATATAAATAAAGTATCTAGAGATTCATTTATGCTAACTAGAAGCAAGAAAAGCGCTCTGAACTAAATGAAATATGGCGAAATAAACATCACATAAACGATTTCCAAACCAAAACATTGATCGCTATGACCACAGTTTATAATACAAAAGCAATGTAATAATATATACAATATTATTGGGTACAGTGAATTAAGGCATAACATTTAAAAAGATCCATGGAAAAGATGCATATTCGTTACATTGACATTTGTACAATACGATATGTGAATATAAGAGTACTGTACAGTATAGTGTAGGCCATGCTACCGATGCAAACAATATACCATAGTGTAGGCTACGCCAATGCTTGCATGTTATTCAATTTCTCTATGCTTTGAATTATCGTAAGTCACTTTGCATGAACCTTCAGAATTAGCTAATATTAATAATTACTATGCTGTGTATGTATAGAGTATACTTTATAGTGTAGGCTAAGCTACCATATATGTATACATGGCACCGAATACCCTAGTGTAGGCTAGCTATGTTCGAGATACCTTTTGGTATTTCTTGCGTTTTTTCCAAACAAACAATGGTTTTTTTTTTGGAACCTAACCCTTCATAAGTAGGATAATACCTATATAGGCATTCCCCGGTTATCGGTGGGGGTTCCGTTCTGAGGGTGTGATGATAACTGAAAATCGTCGTTAACAGAAAATCAGGCCCTTTTTTGGCGATTTTCGGGGGTTATCGGTGCCTTTGTTGGGTATGTATTGGCAGCAGTACCCAATTATTGGCACCGATAAGCGGAAATCAGCGATTTTCGGTGCCGAAAACTGCCGATTTTCGTTGCTAGACAAACACTGTAAAACCAGATTGCCATTAACCAGGGTCTTCCTGTATAAGCATTTTTATTTGTTTTGTGTGTGTTCGAACTATCAAAATAGGCAGTTCTTAGTGTTTTTAGAAGGGTTCTAAGTATTCGCGGGTTTTAGCTATTTGCCAGGGGGGTGGTGTGGTACGCATACCCCACGAATACAGGGGTTTTACTGTATATCTTTTTGTCGAGCTGACAGGTTTTCAACCTAACCAGTATCCTCCTTTTGAGCTGGAGCTAGTGGTTTAGTGGGTGGTGACTAAGAGGAGTTTTCAACCCTTAGTAGAAGTGCTGATCAGGAGCTAGTTCAATGCAGTCAGCCGCTGCTCTTCCTCCATTGAGCTTTGTACTCTTTGCCTTGGTCTCCCTGGTGCATGTTTGGCGGTAAAGCCCTATCTTGCAGGAGGGCAAGCTGCCTGTGATTCTGTTGATTGATCAGTCAAATGTCTGGTGTAGAACCAAATAAAGAATGGTCACTATTTCTTTTTGAAAGAGGTTAATTGCTTTAAGAGAATTTAACAAATTATTTTGTGGAAATAGAACCTTATTTTGTGCTGCTTTTTACTAAGGTTGTTTTAGGTACAGGCAGTCCCCGGTTATCGGCAGCCTCAGTTACTGGCGATCCGGTTTTATGGCGCTTGTCTAGCGACGACGATAACCAGATTTTCATTGCTGATAACCGGTTATCGGCGCTGATAACCGGTTATTGGCGCTGATTCCCTCATATTGGCGGCGCTGATCACCGGTTATCGGCGCTGCTAACGGGGATCAGTGCTATTATCGCCGATTTTCGGTTAGCGGCGATTTTCGGTTGTCGTCATGCCATCGGGAACGGAACCCCACCGATAACCGGGGACTGCTTGTATGTTCAAGTCTTTAGTGCAGTTCATAGAAAGGAAGCCTCTTCTAAGATGTTTCAGTATTCTTACCTCCATATAGCCTCTTTTAAGAATGTTTGTTCTTACACAAATACAAACCTTTGGTCTTTACTTAGCTGGAATGGCCATTTAATTTTTAAACAAGTCATTAACTACCTATGGTAGGTAGGAGTGCCGCCCACTCTGGTCTGCACTCCACTTTGCTTTCGTCCTCTGTCGAGTGAAGATGTCTGCTGCATTCTGCCCAGGTGCCGTTTGCCTTTCATGCTTTTGTTTGTTTTCTTGTTTGCCTGCTTATATTGTTGTGAATGATAATAAAGTATACAAACCCCTGATTTACAACTGCCTGCTACTGAGAGGAAACCGATAGCCCTTAGGCGTTGCCTGGGGAAAGACAAACCCTGCAATTGGCTCCTCTCATCAATCGAGGTTGATCGTCTCACTGAGTGTGTCATGCCGTAGGCATGATTGTAATTAATCAAGTGTTTATTTGGAGTATTTGGTCTGGCCTTCTGAATAGTGGGTGAAGTTTGCTGGAAGAAGAGAAAGAAGAAAGTTCTTCCATGTCATTGGATTGCAATACTCCACAGGTGACACTAAAGATTCTCTCTGGTACTTTCTTACCTCCAGCAAAACTTCCACCTATTGTAACTGCTGCTTCCATAACTGTGATGATTTCTACGGTTATGGTATCAACTGGCTTGAGGGCAACCACTATTGCTGTACAGTTCTACCCTGCTTTTTTGTGCTTCATTTTTTTGTGCTTCATTTTGTCATGGATTTTTTTTGGAATGCATTATTCACTTTTCCACAGGGAGCTTTCACTAATTTGTGGATTTTGTAGATAACATTACTACAGTGCAGGTCTGTAAATTATTTTTATCATAAAAATCTGTATTTAGTTACAAACACAATATGGAAAAATACAGTAAGAAGTGAATAAAGTGTTGCCCTATGAAGAAAAGTGAATCAGTGATAATTTTGATTGTTTTTACCAATATACTGTACAGTAAACCCCTGAATTAACGTTCTCACAATTTGTAGACTCAGCAATTCATGGAATTTCCTGTGGAACCTGCCTATAAATTATTCGTGGGGAAAACTCACCCATTTGCAGATTTTTTCTTAGAGCAATATTCTGTATTTTCATATTATTTTCGTGACTAAATACTGTACTGTATGTGCATATACATTTTATGATAAAATAATATTTTACATTATTAATTTTCAAGTATTAATATTAAGTTTGATAAGATTAGATAATAACATTAAGTAAAAATGAAAATTCTTTCCCTCTTTCCCTCTCTCCCTTCCTTTCTCATCTCTCTCTCTCTCTCTTACTGAGATGAGAGAATTTTTATGCATGTGTAATATGTGTGTTTATTTGTTTTGTATGATGAATGATTTATTAATTTTCAAATATTAATACTAATAAAAACACAGCAAAATATCAGTTCATTAAAGAAAATTTAGTGAATTAGTAAGATTTTAGTTCAGTCTGATCTTTTTCTGTATTCGACTTAGGGGGAGAGATGAAGGCATAACTGTCGTAAAAAAAAAGAGTTAGCACCTGGCCGAAGAGTCTCTCTCTCTCTCTCTCTCTCTCTCTCTCTCTCTCTCTCTCTCTCTCTCTCTCTCTCTCTCTCTCTCTCTCTCTCTCTCTGAGATTTTGTATGCGTATGTGACATATATGTTTATTTGTTTTGTATCCTGTACTGTGGTATTATAGATAAACGTGATTTTACTTTGTTATTAATTTTGTCATATATTCCATGCTGTAATTACAACATTTATGCATTTCAATAGTAAATTATGTAAAATTTTAAAAGAAAACATATCGATTCCCAGTCTTATCTGAAGCTTGGAGCAAGGGGGTTTGTAATATAACTCAATTTATCTTGAGATGTTGACTGCGAAGGGTAGAAAATGTTGCCCACTTGGTGGTCAAATAGTATGTTGCCTCTCTCTCTCTCTCTCTCTCTCTCTCTCTCTCTCTCTCTCTCTCTCTCTCTCTCTCTCTCTCTCTCTCTCTCTCTCTCTCTCTCTCTCTCTCTCTCTGTTATTGGCTGGGAGGGTTAGAAGTATGTACATATATATTTTTTAAAGTAAAATGTTTAAGATGGCTGAAATTGTAATATATCATTTCAAAGATTAATACAGTAATAGGGTAATAGTTTAAGGTGTTTTTGATGTAGCATGCTAGTTTAAGGTATACATGTGGTATTTGAACTTTCAAGATCGGCAGTTATAAGCGTTTTTAGAAGAGGATGTTAACTATTTGCAGATTTTAACTTCGGGGGGTTAGTGGTGTGCATCCCCAACGAGTACAGGGTGTTTACAGTATAAAGAAAATGGGATGACTTCAATACTATGAGAGAAAATGGCTATGCTTATGTATACAGGGGTAACTTGATTAGTCGTCAAATTTTCTGTAAGACAGATTTATTTAATTTGTATTAAAGTTTTATTTAATTTGTATTAAACATTTTATAGATATTTTGCTGTGTTTACAAATGGAGTTGTAGGTGTATTGGTAATCACTTCACCATAGGAATGTACATATGGATATAAAATGTAATGAGAGATTTCAAAATTGTTGAAGAAGGGTCCGAGTCCTCGTCAAGAGCTTGTCGTCCCTCCTTGATTTTGGTTGCTAGGGAAAATATGTAAGTAACCAGTAACCACCCTTCATGAATTAAAGCAAAAGGAAATATGATAGAAGTATGAGTAGTGATATTTTGTGTTATCAGCTTCATGCTCAGAGAAGAATGCATAAAATGTTTACCGAACTATTCAGATTGGGTGTTGGTAAAGAGAGCCACATCTGATTAGGAGGGGTTCAGTATATTAAGAGTGCCGATCAGTCTTAGAAATGGTAACATCCGAAAAGGATGGTAGGTGCTGTGGACAAGATACTCATTTTCTGTTTATTCATTTTTTTTCTAATTTCTTAAAAAATGGAAAACTTGAGAAGTTGAGTGGCTGAAGACATTTTTTCTTTTTCATTATTGTTTAACCCTTAAACGCCGAGCCTCAATTTACAAAAGTGTCTGCCGTATGCCGACGGGGTTTGAGAGTTAGCGCCGAAGCGGAAAGAAAGTTTTTTAAAAAAATCACAGCACGCTTAGTTTTTAAGATTAAGAGTTCATTTTTGGCTCCTTTTTTCTCATTGCCTGAAGTTTGGTATGCAATCATCAGAAAAGAAAAAAATATCATTTTCATATATGAATATTGGGATATATGACAGCGCAAAAAAAAATTTCATATATAATTGTATACAAATCGCTGTGAGCAAAAACGGTTAAAGCTAATGAGTTATTTTTTTCGTTGTATTTTACACTAAATGATGATTTTGGTATATAACAAATTGTAAAACGATCAAAGCAACACAGAGAAAATATTATCACAAAATGATGCATAAATTAAGTAACGTCGGACGTAAAAAAGTTTTTTTAAAAATTCACCATAAATCGAAATATTGTGCTAGAGACTTCCCATTTGTTGCAAAATGAAGGTAAATGATTGAATATTACTAGAATGTAAGAGTTTTAGCTTACAATTACATTTTTCGACCAATTTGGTCGAGTCAAAGTTGACCGAAGGTTGAAATTTCAACACTTATTGTGATTTATATGAAAATATTTCAAAACTGATAAAAGCTAGAACCATGAGTTATTTTTCTTTTATTCTACATGAAATTGTGCACATTTTCACATATAAAACACTATGTAATGGCTAATATAAAACAGTGCAAAAATTACAACAAAGTGACTAAAGAATTTCTGAGATTTTCAGCAGTTAGAGCGCGCGGACGTAAGGAAAACATTTTTTTAAAAATTCACCATAAATCGAAATATTGTGCTAGAGACTTCTCGTTTGTTGCAAAATGAAGGTAAATGATTGAATATTACTAGAATAAGAGTTTTAGCTTACTATTGCATTTTTACCATTTAAATTCGAGTCAAAGTTGACCAAAGGTTGAAATTTTGGCACTTATCGTGATTTATATGAAAATATGTCAAAATTGATAAAAGCTACAACCATGAGTTATTTTTTGTTGTATTCTACATGAAATTTCACACATTTTCATATATAAAACTTTATGTAAAGGCTAATAGAAAACGGTGCAAAAATTATGACAAAGTGACTAAAGAATTTCTGAGATTTTCAGCAGTTAGCTGATGCTTTCTTCTGGGGTAAGAAATAAATTCGCGCATGCAGCTGGGTCACGCTTGTAAACAAAACAACAGCATGATCTGTGAACTCCCAGCATCCCTCAAGGCACGTGATTTAAAATTTTTCGCAAACGAGGCCTATAAGTATTTTTCCACGAATATTTATAGAAACTTTCTGTAGTCAATGTATTTTGCGTCCACTTGGCACTCGACAGACAATTTTTGTCGACGTAAAATACGTCCAGTCGGCGTTAAAGGGTTAATGATATTTTTATTGCTCACATTGTGAAATAAGTCGCTGTGCTGCCTGGTAGCAAATGGTGTAATATCCATAGTGTTCTTGCACATATTTTGGTTTGCAAGGTATGTATTTTTAAGAAAAAGATTACTATTTCAAAACTTTACAAAAACAGGTTACACTGTATGTACAAGTTTTTGTTAATATCTCCTTAGAGGATAGTGCTTGTACTGTAGTTTGTTTTTACATCTCACTTTAAGTTGCACTTAAATTCTTAGCATTACTCTCAGTCTTTTTCCTTTCATCCAATTACTTTACCTCCTGGTGTTACTACTGTATAAAAATATACTGTACAGTATGTTGTTATAAAAACACTTGTGATTTTCTTGTTTCAGCACTGTATAAAAATATACTTTATGTCATTATAAAAACACTTGCCATTTCCTGTTTCAGCCTTGACTAAAGGAGATATACGGAAGAAGGTTTGGACATTTATTGAAGAAAATGACTTGGCTAATTTCCCACGTCCAGTTAGCAACCGCATCCCTAATTTCAAGGTATGGATTCATGCTGCAAATATTGCTGTTATGTGAATTGGTAAGGGAAATGAGATAACAGTACTATAATAAGCTATGAAAAGGAAGTGTATTTCTTTTTCTCTAGGTCAGCTGCTAAAACAGTCGACACCCGCCTATTCGCAGTTCTGGATTCGTGGCTTCACCTATTCATGGATTTTTCTGTGGAACATATAGCCACATTATTCACGGAAAATTCGCTTATTCGCACAATTTTTCATAGAGAAATATTTAATAATTACTGTATTTTCACATTATTTTCGTGGCTGAATACATTTTTATGATAAAAATATCAAAATAGGTAGTTATAAACATTTTTAGAGGGGGCTTTTACTGTCTGAACTATCAAAATAGGCAGTTATAAGTATTTTTAGAGGGGTGTCAAGTATTTGCGGATTTTAGCTATTCGCGGGGCTTGTGGTCCCTATCCCTTGCAAATCCCGGGAGTCGACTGTAGCTCTGTTTCTCATTTATTCATAAGTTTCTATACATACTATAATTTATTTAGGGTGAATCTTACCTTAATGTTAAAGATAGCTTAGATCTGCACGTGAATATGGAAGCAGCACCATTGTCGAATTTTAAACAGAAAGCTTCCATAAATAATCAGTCGCCACCCAGAAAAAAGCAGGAGCAAGGCAGTAAACTTGAAGCACCTAAAAGGGGATCCAGTTTAACAGCCTCAAAACCAAAGTAAAATTCATTTATTTTCTCCAGTGGAACTGTCAGGGATTAAGAGCTAAATGAGATGAACTAAGGCTGCTCATATCAGAAGTGTATCCTGTATGTACTGTATAGCTTTGCAGGAGAGTATGGTAATAATATGTGTCTGAACCCATGAGAGTATACAGCCTACCATTCCACCAATAAATATAGGAAGCCATGGTGGTGTAATTTTATATATTTGTAATAACATCCCACAAAATCCTATTAGTATCCAGTCTACACTCCAAGTGATAGGTTTGCAGATCAATTTGTAAGGAAAATATATAGTATGCTCTCTGTATCGACCACATAGTGAAGTCTTCCCCATTGATGAATTTACATCCTTCATTCAACAGCTACCACATCCCTTTGTTATTTTGGAAGATATGAATAGTAGAAACCTTCTTTGGGGTGACATCGTTACCAATAAAAGAGGAAATTGCCAGTGTTCCATCATAGAAAGTGAAGTTGTGGGAATCCTAAACATGGGAAAGTCTACACATTTTCACGTTCAAACAGGCACATGATCATTAATTGATTTATCTATATGCAGTGATGACTGCCTTATTGATTTTAATTGGAGAGTGATAAATGATACCAGTGACCATTTTCCAATAGAGTGGACCCCTGCCTATTTGCAGTTCCAGATTCATGGCTTTACCTATTCGTGGATTTCTCTGTGGAACATATACTGTATACACATTATTCATGGAAAATTCGCCTATTCACTGTATTTTTCATAGAGAAATATTCTCAAATTACTGTATTTTCATATAATTTTTTGTGACTGCACTTTTTGTGATAAAACTATTAAAGTATTCAAGTATAAGCATATTTAGAGGGTTTTTTGGTGTGTTGAATGATCAAAATAGGCAGTTATAAGCATTTTTAGAGGTGTTTTAATTATTCACGGATTTGAGCTATTCACAGGGGGCAATGGTACACATCCCCTGCGAATACCGGGGGTCAACTCTTGTGGTGAATGTAGCTTCAAAGCTACCTAAATGGAACATTGGTAAAGCTGATTGGGCAACATTCCAAGAACACAGCTCAATAGCTGACTTGGCTGATGACTTCCCTCTGTAGATGATGCTCTTGATTTTTTCAATACAGTAATAACTAGGACTTTAGGCATATTTATCCACCAACCAGTTCCATGGTGGACTCATAAATGCCAGGCAACTCATAGAACTGTGAGGTCAGCTTTCAGCAGATATTGCCGACAAAAATGTGAGTACAGGCAGTCCCTGCTTACCAGCAGCATCGGTTAACGGCGTTTCGGTTTTATGACACTTTCCTAAAAACGTTGTTAGCCAGATTTTCAGCGATGATAAGCAATTTTTAGGCCCCAGTAAGCAGTTTATTGGCATCGGTATGCAGTTTATCAGTGTTGGTAAGCAGTTTATTGGTGCCTATAACCAGTTAACAGTGCCGTTAAGCGCTTTGTCTGCGCTTACAGCATCGTAAACTCCATTTATTGCCATAATTATTGTGATGTCCCGGTTAACAATGATTTTCGGTTATCAGCGCTCGGCCAGGAGCAGAACCCCTCTGTTAACTGTGGACTGCCTATATTACTGTGTTGAATTTTGGAAAGCAAGAGCTCTTTTCTGTGTGAAAATTAAAGAGGCACGAAAGTAATCTTGGACAACTTTCATATCTTCATTAAATTCGAAAACACCCTTGACTTCAGTCTGGAAGAGAGTTAAAAAAAATAGCAGTCAAATTTACTCCTTGTCAACACCCAGTTATCAAGATCAATGGTTGTGAATTAGCAGATCCCCAGTTAGTGGCAAATGAGTTTGCTAAACATTTTGCTAATGTTACAAAGAAAAAATGGTGACCCTATTCAGCGCAAAGAGAGCTACTGGAATAGGTCAAAATTGATTTTAATACATCAAGGCATGAACAGTACAATGTACTTTTTTACTATGAGAGAACTTGAATCAGCCTTAAGTAGATGTAGTGAATCATCTCCTGGAGTGGGTAATTATAACATTCAGCAGTTAAGCATACCCCCGAAAATACAAGATTTTTCATATTAAGCCTCATGAATATAATTTTCTGAGAACATATCTTCCCTAAGCTGTGGGAGATGTTAAAATTACTGCCATTTGTGAAACCAGGGAGACCCATTCAAGACAGATAATTATCGTCCATTGCACTGACATCATGTCCGTGTAAGTTGATGGAAAAATTGGTGAACACATGTTTGATGTTATGATACAACATAGAGATTTGGCTTTCTTAGGGTCCTGTATGAATGTAACCTGATAGGCAATTTGTCTCTTTTATCAAGGATTTTTAAAAAAATAGGCTATTTCAGGTTCAGGTTGAAGCAACAATGTCAAATGTATTAAAACAAGAGGGAGTGTCACCAGGAAGTGTTCTAAACGTAACCTTGTTCACCCTGGCAGTCAATAGGGCATCCAAAATAATACCCCCAGATGTAACATATACTCTTTTTGTTGATGACCTTTCAATATATTTAGCAGCAACAAGGATGGCAGTGGCTGAACGCCACCTTCAGCTCTGCAATGATAATGTAGTAACGTGGGCTGAGATGAATGGTTTTAAGTTTTCAGCAAGTAAAACAGTAACTATGCACTTTTGCCTTATAAGAGGATTCCATCCTGACCCAGATCTATTCATAAGTGGGCAGAGAACCCATGTGTTTGTGAAACAAGGTTTCTTGGGTTGATTTTTGACAGCAAGCTGACTTGGATTCCACATCTGAAGTATATGAAGACAAAACTTGTAAGCAATGCATATGCTGAGAGCTCTGTGAGGTGCAGACTGAACTCAGATGCTAAGATTATACAAAGCTTTAGTGTTTTCAGAATTAACTTATGGGTGTGAAGTGTACACCTCAACAAAGCCTGATAGCCTTAAAATACTTAATTCAATCCATCATGGAGGAATAAGATTAACTACAGGAGCATTTAAATCATCTGCCACTTAGAGCATGCTTATAGTAGAGGCTGGTGAGATGCCTTTGTATCTACATTACCCATGTCTGCTGGTTTGGAGCTGGTTCAGATTTTAGAGGCTCCCTAAGTAGGCCTACTTAACAAGCATTTATGTTGGAAATGAAAGGCATTGTCAGTTGTATGAAAATCACTCCAAGCAATCCCAACCATTTGTTTTTAGAGTAAAACTTATAATCTGTGAATTAAACAGCCCTAAGACACCGATTTTACCTGCAAGGTATTCGTTTATCCCCCCCTGGAACCTTCCAGAGGTAAAATTTTGTAAATATTCTAATTCTACAAAGGCAGAAATGTCCAATGAGGCAATGTGTTCAGTATTTTAGTTCATTCCTCGCAACATGGTAGCTCCGTAGCAGTTTTCATGGATGGCTCAAAGTCAGATGCTGGCGTCGGCATGGCCTTCCCTGTTATAGAAAGAAATGGGAGATTATCATTTGTTGCATATATTTTTAAAGCAGAACTGCATGCAATTCTAAAGGCCTTAAAGGAAATTTTAACTCAGAATGGAAATAGTTTCACTGTATGTTGTGACTCGATAAATGTTCGTCAGTCTTTGGGATCTTTTAACTCTTTAAATACTCTGATTTTAGAGATATTGGAATGGCTACTTTTAGTGAAAAGAACAGGTAAAGAAATAAATTTTTTCTGGATACCTTGCTGTGCCAGGATTCTTGGGAATGAGCAAGCTGATCAACTTGCTAAGTCACCAGTCTCCTCCCCACAGCCCAGAAGATGCCTACAGTTATATCAGGATGTATATCCTCCAGTAGGTCAGAGAATTGAAAAGCTTTGGCAGTCCCTATCGGAAAATAATGCAACGAATTACATCATCAGTGTCTCCTCGGTCATATCCCTATATGCCAAGGAACCAAGAAACGATGTGCAGGTTAAGAATTGGACATACAGTACAAGACTCACTCACAGGTTTATGATGTCTTGTGAAAATCTTCCATTTTGCGATAACTCTGCTGTGTTCTTGACTGTGAGGCATTTGCTGGTCGAATGTTCCAGTCTTGGGCGTCTGAGACAGGCTTCTTTCTTGGGGATGTGACAGAAAAGGACATTTTATCCTAGCAACAATGCTCGTTGAGGATTGTAATAAAGGGCAGTTACATATCTTTGCGAGGGAGGCGGACCTCCTCAACAAATTTTAAACCGTATACACACTCCATGTATTATGTTACAGGGAATATGTGAAATCCAGGGATTTCTTGAAATCCCAAGGGAATATGTGAAATGACCAATGTGCTTAGGAACATTGATTTCCAGGGGCTATTATTAAACACGACAAAACAGTGATTCATCTACACTGTTTCACAGTTTAGTGCTAGCCCCTGGGGGATCAAATGCACTTGGTGACATTTCATCCCCCAGGGGCAAATACTAAATACGGTGAAATACCTTTGACCCCCCAGGGCCTAGTACTAGCATAGCAAAAGTGTACAGTAGATAAATCATTGTTTCGCCGTGTTTAGTACTAGCCCTCGGGGATCAAATGTTCCTAAGTGAATTGGTCATTCCACATATTCCCTAGGGATTTTGTGGAATCCCTAATTTCACATGTTCCCTGCAACATATGTACAGTATAGTATGCTGTATATGAATTTACAGATATGATTATATATATTTTTAGATATTTCCTATATGAAACCCCTTTTAGATTTATTTATTTATCTTTTTAGTTACCTATTTAATTTTATTATGGCTTCAATAACCTAGGAGTTGTGACACCAGTTTTAAAAGCCACAGATCAAATCAAATTACCTACTGTTACTTTTTTTTAACCCTTTAACGCCGACTGGACGTATTTTACGTCGACAAAAGTTGCCTGTCGGGTGCCAAGTGGATGTAAAATACGTCGACTACAAAAAGTTTTTTTAAATATTTGCGGAAAAATACTTATAGGCGTTGTTTGCAAAAAATTTTAAATCACGCGCCTTGAGGGATGCTGGGAGTTCACGGATCACACTGTTGTTTTGTTCACAAGTGTGACCCAGCTGCGCATGCATGAATTTCTTTCTTATCCCAAAAGAAAGCATCAGCTAACTCTGCTGAAGATCTCAGAAATTCTTTAGCCACTTTGTCGTAATTTTTGCACCATTTTCTATTAGCCTTTACATAAAGTTTTATATATTAAAATGTGTGCAGTTTCATGTAGAATACAACAAAAAATAACTCATGGTTGTAGCTTTTATCAATTTTGACATATTTTCATATAAATCACGATAAGTGCCAAAATTTCAACCTTCGGTCAACTTAGACTCGACCGAAATGGTTGAAAAATGCAATTGAATGCTAAAACTTAAAACTCTTACATTCTAGTAATATTCAATCTTTTACCTTCATTTTGCAACAAACAAGAAGTCTCTAGCACAATATTTCAATTTATGGTGAATTTTTGAAAAAAACTTTTTCCTTACGTCCTCGCTAACTGCTGAATATTTCAGAAATTCTTTAGTCACTTTGTCGTAATTTTTGCACTGTTTTGTATTACCCGTTACATAAAGTTTTACATATGAAAATGTGCACAATTTCATGTAGAATACAACAAAAAATAACTCATGGTTGTAGCTTTTATCAGTTTTGACATATTTTCATATAAATCACGTTAAGTGCCAAAATTTCAACCTTCGGTCAACTTTGACTCAACCGAAATGGTTGAAAAATGCAATTGTAAGCTAAAACTCTTACATTCTAGTAATATTCAATTATTTACCTTCATTTTGCGACAAACGAGAAGTCTCCAGCACAATATTTCGATTTATGGTGAATTTTTGAAAAAACTTTTTCCTTACGTCTGTGCTAACTCTGCTGAAAATCTCAGAAATTCTTTAGTCACTTTGTCGTAATTTTTGCACTGTTTTGTATTAGCCGTTACATAAAGTTTTATATGTGAAAATGTGTGCAATTTCATGTAGAATACAATAAAAAATAACTCATGGTTGTAGCTTTTATCAATTTTGACATATTTTCATATAAATCACATATTTTCATATAAATCACGATAAGTGCCAAAATTTCAACCTTCGGTCAACATTGACTCGACCCGAAATGGGCGAAAAATGCAATTGTAAGCTAAAACTCTTACATTCTAGTAATATTCAATCATTTACCTTCATTTTGCAACAAACGGGAAGTCTCTAGCACAATATTTCGATTTATGGTGAATTTTTGAAAAAACTTTTTCCTTGCGTCCGCGCTAACTCTGCTGAAAATCTTGTAAGAGCCTGACGCTGTCTCTTCCAAACACGTGTGTGTTCGTGTGTTCGTCGTCCATCGGAGTGAACAAGACAACAAGAGCATCTCGTTTTCTTTCTCTAAAGGAACGCGATTTCAACCATACAATATTTCCGTCTGTTTCTCCCTAACCATTGT
The DNA here is from genome assembly GCF_040412425.1 of Macrobrachium rosenbergii. Classification (NCBI taxonomy): domain Eukaryota; kingdom Metazoa; phylum Arthropoda; class Malacostraca; order Decapoda; family Palaemonidae; genus Macrobrachium; species Macrobrachium rosenbergii. The sequence goes on along the minus strand of NC_089762.1, from coordinate 11,526,565 downwards.
TGTCTTGATGTATGTACAATCACCACTACTTGCATTGCCATGCAAGCATTCTAATCATGTACTCATAATGTTCCAACGAATCTTCTGTATCAAAGTGTGTGTATGTTTCTGTTTTTGAAGACGCCAAACGTCTCACCACTCTAATGGACGACGGACACGTGTTTGGAAGGCTCTTACAATCTCAGAAATTCTTTCGTCACTTTGTTGTAATTTTTGCACAGTTTTATATTAGCCATTACATAAAGCTTTATATATGAAAATGTGTGCAATTTCATGTAGAATAGAACAGAAAATAACTCATGGTTGTAGCATTTATTAATTTTTACATATTCATATAAATCACGATAAGTGCCAAAATTTCAACCTTCAGTCAAGTTTGACTCTACTGAAATGGTCGAAAAATGCAGTTGTAAGCTAAAACTCTTACATTCTAGTAATATTCAATCATTTACCTTCATTTTCCAACAAACGAGAAGTCTCTAGCACAATATTTCAATTTGTGGTGAATTTTTGAAAAAAACTATTTCCTTACGTCCGCGTGCGCCAACTCTGCTGAAAATCTCATAAATTCTTTAGTCACTTTGTCGTAATTTTTGCACCATTTTATATTAGCCATTACATAACATTTTTGTATGAAAATGTGCACAATTTCATGTAGAATACAACAAAAAATAATTCATGGTTGTAGCTTTTATCAGTTTTGAAATATTTTCATATAAATCACGGTAAGTGCCAAAATTTCAACCTTCAGTCAATTTTGACTCTACCGAAATGGTCGAAAAATGCAATTGTAAGCTAAAACTCTTACATTCTAGTAATATTCAATCATTTACCTTAATTTTGCAACAAGCGAGAAGTCTCTAGGACATTATTTCGATTTATGGTGAATTTTTGAAAAAACTTTTTCCTTACCTCCATGCGCGCTAACTCTGCTGAAAATCTCAGAATTTCTTTAGTCACTTTGTCGTAATTTTTGCACCATTTTATATTAGCCGTTATATAAAGTTTTATGTATGAAAATGTGCACAATTTCATGTAGAATACAACAAAAAATAACTTATTGTTGTAGCTTTTATCAGTTTTGAAATATTTTCATATAAATCACGATAAGTGCTGAAATTTCAACCTTCGGTCAACTTTGACTCGACTGAAATGGTCGAAAAAGGTAATTGTAAGCTAAAACTCTTACATTCTAGTAATATTCAATCATTTACCTTCAATTTGCAACAAACGGGAAGTCTCTTGCACAATATTTTGATTTATGGTGAATTTTTGAAAAAAACTTTTTTTTATGTCCGTGCGTTACGAATTCATGCATCATTTTGTGATAATATTTTCTCTGTGTTGCGTTGATCGTTTTACAATTTGTTATATACCAAAATCATCGCAATTTAGTGTACAATACAACGAAAAAAAATGGCTCATTAGCTTTAACCGTTTTGCTCACAGTGCGATTTGTATACAGTTATATATGAAATTTTTTTTGTGCTGTCATATATTCCAATATTTATATATGATAATGATATTTTTTTTCGTTTCTGATGGCTGCATACTAAACTTCAGGCAATGGGAAAAAAAGGAGCCAAAAATGAACTCTTAATCTTAAAAACTAAGCGTGCTGTGATTTTTTGAAAAAAAACTTTCTTTCCGCTTCGGCGCTAACTCTCAAACCCTGTCGGCATACGGCAGACACTTTTGTAAATAGAGGCTCGGCGTTTAAGGGTTAAACTATCATCCTATAACACTTTGATATTTTAAAGGAGTAGATCTCTTGTCCTTGTGGGAGATCTGTGCCTCTGAGAAGCTTCAGACAGTCTTGCCCACCCAGGGAACTCGGGCCCCTAAGTGGGATGTGAATCTCATCTCAAGGAGTCTAACTCGTACTCTGTACAAGCTGTTGAGAGAGTCATCAGACAGGTATCTGACTTTTTAAAGACTTTTCTTGCTTACCCCTGGCACTCGAAAGGATGGGGATCTGTTACATTCAAGTTGGTCCCGGAATTCGTAGCAAAGACTGAATCTGTCAGTTCCTGATGCCAGATATAAGTCCTTTTCAATCCCCTCCCTAGAGGACTTTGTAGGCAATGATCATGATGAGATGCTACTTTGTCTACCTCAAGAGAACTCGGCATCTTAGGCCTGAGTGTCAGCACCTCTTTATTTGTACCGGCTCGACCAAGAAAGAAGTGTCTAAGAACACAATCTCTTTCTGGCTTCACGAGACAATCAAACCGGCATACTACCCAGCTTTTGGAAGGCATGGTCAACCTTCAACCAGGGTTTGATTCTAGGAGTAGATCTCTCCTTTTCAAGGGGGATCTTTTATACTCCTGAGTAGCCCAGAGGGCCATGACTCTCACCTTTAGGAGTTTGACTTAGAGCCTGTATGGGTCTTCTTGAGGTTTGTCACACACAGGTTCAAACCCAGAGAGTGTGCTTGGTTAGTCCTGACATCGTCATAGGTATAGGCGAGTCATCTGGACTCTTACATGTATGGTACTCAGAATTGTCCTGAATTTTGTAATGAGATTCAGAACTTTGGTCACATCACTTCGAATCTTTCTTGTTTTCCTCACTGAGGAACTATTCAGTAATGACTTATGAGATAATACAGTGGGTCCCTGCTACACCGTGTATCAGCAGTCACTGGTTTTTTGTGTGGAACTTATCTCCAAAAGGCAGTCCCTGGTTTACGACGGGTCCGGCTTACAACGTTCCGAGTTTATGACGCTTTTCAAATATATTCATCAGAAATTATTTCCTGGTTTACAACGCATGTTCTGGGGTTACGACGCTTGTAACGCCGATCCGACGGAAGAAATATGGCTCCAAAATGGCAGAATAATAAAAATTTGGAGGTTTTTTTATGAAAAACTCAATAAAAATGCAGATTACATTGTTTTCAATGCACCAAAAGCATTAAAAGTAAGGTTTTCTGTGGATTTTTGACGATTTTTGATGAATTTTCGGCGTAAGAATGGAACCCCTGTCGTAAACTGGGGACTGCCTGTATATTGCGGAAAATTCACTAAGTCACATATTTTTTCATAGAGTAATATTCACTAATTGCTGCATCATTATTTTATTTTCATGACTAAATACATTTTTTATAATGAAATTATTCACTAATTTTCAAATATTAATATTAATGTAAACAACAAAATATCAATAAAATCCTAAATTAAGATCCCACAAAATCACAAAACAGCTTACCAATGTACATAAACATATCAGTTCAACTCTCTCTCTCTCTCTCTCTCTCTCTCTCTCTCTCTCTCTCTCTCTCTCTCTCTCTCTCTCTCTATATATATATATATATAATATATATATATATATATATACAATGCAATGCAAAATCAGCAAAGTTTTAATAAAACTATTTCACTCATAGAATAAAGTAAAATTGATCTATTTTTATTGTAATATATATAAAAAAATTGACATCTGTAATTGTTTTTACTGCAGGTACGTGTTGCCATATTTTTTTCTTTCTCTGATTCACTGAACCGTGATTCATTAAAAATTTAGAAGTTGACTCTATGATTATCACATATATTAAAACAGTACACAAGAGAATATTTTATCACTGTTGATGTTTCATCTCTAATCGCCGTAAAAATATTTAAAATCTGAATTTCATATGTAAGCAACACAAGGTTACTGTTATTCTCCTCCCCAGCTTGTCAAGTGTCAAGTCAAGGCTCATCACCAGCTGCTGTGCTGAGACCTTATTTGTAGTAAACACCAGTTTTATATAAGTGACTTACCCAGTAATTACATAGCTATAGTTTTCCACGTACGGCAGCCTAAATTCAAATTTCGCGGGTAGCGCTTCGATTGCTCAGTGTAGGTGCACAGTACCACCCCCTAACGGCAATACTAGGAATGATTTAGCTAACCACCTCATTCTGCTTTCTGCTGTACTCGACTAAACATTGAGTGCTTACTGCAGCTTATTCTTATTTCCCAGTTATTTGACTGGATTTCGGTAGTATTATACAACCACTGGAATGCATATTTCATGGCCTTCGACCAGAGTTCTTTCAGGATGAGTCCTGTCTTTTTTTTATTGTTATTATTACCTTGATTTAGATTCATCAGCAAGCTGGTAATAGTTGGCTTTAAAAGTAATTCTCGAATGCTACAACATTCTGTTATACAAAAACTTTTACATTTATGATTTGCTTACCGGCCTTAGACTATTCCGTTAGGCCAAAAAACTTTTGCATTCATGATTTATTAACTAGGCATAGGCTGCACCCAGCCACAGGTAAGTCTTTGCCTTAAAAGTAATTCTTGGATGTTACGTCGTTTCGTTAGGCCAGACTTGCTTTTAGGATTTGTTTACTGGCCATTGGCTATTCACAAGCCACTGGTAAATAATTACCTTCAAAGTAATTCTTGAATGTTAGGCCATTCCTTTAGTCCAAACATTTGCAAATTATTTTTTGTTCATCGGGACTAAGCATCTGGTAAGTTATTTTAAATTAATTCTTGAATGTTACGCCATTCCTTTAGGCCAGAACATTTGTAATTTGCTTTGTTTACCGGACCTGGGCTACTCATCACACTTTCCTTCGCAGAGAACTGAAAAGTTTAGTGGCTGGAACATGGTTAGGAGAGAATGGTGCGAATGTTTGGCTGCAGTGAGGCTTAATAGAAAACGTTCTCGACAGCCAAGTTTCGGCCACCAGTTCTTGCTTCAGTAGTACTTTGGAACGTTGCAGAGAAGGGTCGAATGGCCCCAGGGTACGGAGGTGTTTTTCTTGGTATCACGCAATCGTGAACATTCCACATCTTTAGCTCCTAGCCTTCAGTGCTGGCCTCTAGTGGTGACTGGTGGGCGTAATCAATTACTGGATTCGATCACTAATTAGAGAATAAAAGCACATTTTTTTACAATAGTAGAGTCAGATTTGCTCTGATACTTTAATGTTAATACTACTTTTTGATAATATGAAAAATTCAACAATAATTTGTATTTTTCCTAACATACAAACCCAACATCATATGATAAGAGTATCCTTAGGCACGCATGTGCAGATGGCTATGGTAATTTCCCTTTTGATATTAATTTATCATTTGTTTTAGAAGATACATGGACATTTGTTATCCTAAAATGCATACATGTCTGAACATATAAAATGCTAATGTTATTCATACATTTTATGCATGTTTTTATGCTTAGATATCAGAAATTGCTAAATAAAAGTACTGTAGTTAGTAATCGATTACTACTTGATTATTTTTCATGAAAGTAATCGGTAACCACGATTACCAAAAATCAGTGAAACGCCCATCACTAGCCTCCACCTGCCTCCTATTTCCTACCGCCACTGCGCATGCACAGGAGCAACTGCCACCTACCTCCACCCGCCTCCTGCCTCCACACGCCTCCTGCCTCCTCCCGCCTCCCGGGCCCAGCTCAGAGCACGCAGCACCCGGTGCCAGCTCTTGTTCACCCGGCACCAATTCTCTCCTGGTACTAGCTCTCCTATTTTATCCACTTGTTCCTGTGCCTGGCTCCTTTGCTTCCTTCCCATGCCTTTGCCAGCCTTATATTTTGATTATCATGAATTTAACCATTATAACTGTGAATTGTTGCACATTGGAGGAGGTGGCTTCTTGTCCCCTGATGCTCCTAGACGAAAGTCCCTGTCCCTCTCCCCCACTCTAGGGAGAAGGCAAACTGGAGGTCCAAGGGAGGTCGGGGGTTTACATACGGGTAGTCGCCTCCTCAGTTGAGCCTGTTGCTGCACCCAGGTATCAACAGACAGCCACTAGAAAGGCATCTTACTGGATGTGTAGTGGAGGAGGTGGCTATCTGGCCCCTCGGATCTCCTAGACCTAAAGTCACTGTCCTGCTCCCCTGCTTTGGGGAGAAGATATACTGGTGGTCCAGGGGAGTCCGAGGGGGTTGCCCCCTCAGTCAAACCTGTAGTCTATACCCAGGTGTTGCAGACAGCCACTGAAAAGGCATCTTGATGGAGGCATAGTGTTTGTCAGTCACTGGAAAGGCATCTTGATGGAGATCTCTGAAGAGACAGGGTATAAGGAGGTGTCCTTACTCTTAAAAATAACTGTCTCCTTCCAAAAAGCCCATGAGCTCCTCAAGTTGACACTTAATCGGGGATAAAGCAGAGTCTCCCTGAGCCAATGAAGAAGAAAGAGGTGCCGAGCGCTTAGATGTTCGCGCCGAACGTTCCATAGTTGGCGCACAAGTCGAGCGGCGAAGGGGGGCCTAGCGAGCCAAAGAGACCGCTTGGCAGAAGGAGACAGGCGCTTATTCCAAGCTTCTTGTCACTTCGAGACCAAAATCGGGCACTCACAGATCTTCTGCACCTCATCCTCAGAACACAACCATCGTCGCAAAATCCTCTGTTTGGGTTTTCAGCCTCAACTCTCAGAATTTTCAAGCTTCTTTCCATCTACCAAGAGAGTTTTCAGACGGTAGGCAAGTTTCTTTAGCATGGAAACTTAGTGGATGTACCTCTGGGGACTTTGTTGTCCACCATCATTAATTAAAATTATGCATCGTATTCGAGTCTTACTTGTTAAATAAGTAACTTACCAAGTAATTATATAGCTATAGTTTCCATGTTAATGGCGGCTTAGATTAAAAACTTCACGGGTAGCGCTTCAATGTAGCTTGTATAGGTGACCAGCCCGTCCCACTACGGAATTTTGGAACGACCTAGCAAACAATTCTCATTCGTTTTCTGCCGTCCGTGGTGATAACACCTGGTCCTGCGGTAGCTTTTTTCATTATTTTTTTGTTATTTTACCAGATTCCGATGGCGAATTCTCTAAATCAACCATCGAAACACGTATATTATAGCCTTCAAGCTGAAATCTTTCGGGATAAGTTTTTTCTGATTTTGTTTTACGTTGATTCAGTCATCATCGAGCCGCCGGTAAATGAAGCATTTGCATTGATGGTTTGTTTACTGGTTAGCCTTCTGGCAGCGGCGATAATAGTTTTGCTTTAAATTTGGATGTTACGACATTCCATGGTAAAAGTAAATTGTATGTTACGCATTTTCATTAGGCCATAACTCAAGCAGTTTATGAATTGTTTTCCGGCTATAAACTACTAGCGAGCTGCCAAAAATAGTTTTGTTTTTAAAAGTAATTCTTGAGTGTTACGACACTCCATTATGAAGTAATTGATCTACTATGAGATTCAGGGCCTCTGTAACATGGTTTTTTCGCAATAAATTTTTATCTATGCATTTCATAAATATAACACTTATTCAGAATACACATTATATCTACACGCAAATTTTGACTATTCTGCATTACGTAGGTTGAATAAATTTGGTACTTATAATGTAAAAGTGACTTTTTTTAAAGACAGGCCAACTTACTCAGAGAAAAGGTTTCTAGCGCACTCGTTACGTAACTTATGACGGCATTTCTTCCCTCTTTCTCGATGGATGATTGGCTATACGCAACGAAGGCTAGACCTCTGGCAACAATGACATCTCGGCAAAAGACTTATACCTCTCTTGATGGCTCAATGGTTAACGTCCTCTGGAGTCGCTGAATAGGTTTTCGTCACGGGTTCGTGTCCCGATGATTCCAATTCATTTATCACTTATATAAATTCCCCTTCGGCGACAATTCTCCAACGGAGATATACCGAGGTAGCGTGAATTTCGATATTAAGCGACATTTGTAGCTTCATGATTGTATATAAATCACGGTGTGATAAAAATTTCATAATAAGAGCTGCGTGTTCCAAACGTACCAATGAACTGTCATGGCGGAGGTGGGTCATTGCGAGGCTAGTACATTTCCCGCTCACGACGGGTAAAAGCAGTACGACATCTCGGCAAAAGACTTATACCTCTCTTGATGGCTCAATGGTTAACGTCCACTGGAGTCGCTGAATAGGTTTTCAAATCACGGGTTCGTGTCCCGCGATTCCAATTCATTTATCACTTATATAAATTCCCCTTCAGCGACAATTCTCCAACGGAGATATACCGAGGTAGTGTGAATTTCGATATTAAGCGACATTTGTAGCTTCATGATTGTATATAAATCACGGGGTGATAAAAATTTCATAAAAATTTAAATACAAGCAAAGCAGTACACCTTTATGAACTCTGAAACCTCTCCACTGATAATTGTCATAATGAACAAAAACCAACAAACTATGTTAATAAATACAAAAACACTTTGATTATTAGTCTAACTTCCAAAATAAGTTTCCTAAGAAATTACAGTCTACTTTATATTGTAGGTCACAATCAGATTGACAAGATGTAGGGAATAGATGGTAATTTTCAAAAACGTAGTAGACAAGCTTGATTTGATAACTGCTATATCCAATGTCAAGCAATTTTTATTTATTGGCTATCTACCTATTTACTAAAAAAAAAATACCCGTTAGCGTATTTTGGCTTTAAACCTTCACCAGTAATTATCGTCAGAATGATGACTTCATGGGGCTCCACCCACTCTGGCCTCGTTATAATTCAGGATAACACTGAAGGCTATCATGGGCATTGTTGGATTAGAAAATTTAACTTCTGGCCATAAAAACCCATTTCTTGAGTAGTTGTAAGAAGTGCTAAATGATCCTCAAGGATCCCAGCAGTTGGCCTAAACGTGTAATTCATGTATATTATTGCTATTACTACTGTTGCGGCACTACTGCTACAGTAGTATTACTACGCTAGCTCAGATACCCCACCCACATCTATGTATCGTTCCGCCATTCATAAAGTTTTTGTCATGTTTTTTCACTGTGCAATAAGCCATGGCCTCCTCAGAAATTAAGTTTAACATTAGATGATAGATTATTTCATTAAGCTAACAGATTATGGCAACTGGTTATGTTATTGCCGATGTTGAAGCTAAAGATAAAGTATGGTATCATTCCTTCATTGCATTATCATCTTTACTATTTGTTTGCTACATGTTGTAATTATTTTAAAGGATAAATGAATTATGTTCACTTTACTTCTATAAATTCCCATTAGATGTACAAATAAAACTCCTAAAACTATTCATGATTTATGTACAAAATGCAGTCATCATCACTCTCGAGGAAAAGATCATCTTCCCCATCCTCATCGTCACTGGCCAGGCTAATGATGACTGGTTCCACTGTCTCTCGGATATTGTCCAGCTCCCAATACTCCTCCTCGAAATGACGGGATTGTCGAACTGCTCCTGCCCACACTTCCGGGGTAACAGAAAGCCTGGCTTCCTCCAACCTGTCCTGCTGGTCGGATCGAGTAAATCGACGGAGGGAGGAACGTCGTGTCTCTTCATGACCCCCACACCTGTTCAATTGCATTGAGCTCGGGGTGAGCGGGGGCAAACGCGACAACCTCATGGCCCCATTCACAGATGGTGTTGTCAGTCTCATACCTTTGCTCCGGCCGATTCTTTTGGCAAATAAGCAGCAGCTCCGAGCGTGTGGCAGAAGGTCGGAACGATATCCTTCGCTATTCTAGCCACCTGATGAGAGAACATATTAGAACATTAATACCTTAAAGATAGATCATAAATTGTTACATGTAGTACAAGCAATAAAGTGCAATTTGATAAAGTTCCCATTAAAATAGGTTAATTGACTGTTTGAACAATATATATATATATATATATATATATATATATATATATATATATATATATATATATATATATATATATATATATATATATATATATATATATATATATATATATATATATATATATATATATATATATATATATATATATATATATATATATATATATATATATATATATATATATATATATACATATATATACATATATATATATATACATACAGTGATCCCGTCTGTCTATCATGGATAATGGGGCCAGAACCCCCCGCGATAAGTGAAATTCAGCAAGTAGCATTGGCCCCTCCTAGGGAGGCATATACTGTACTGTATATGCATGGTATATATTTAAAGGCTTTATAGCCTTTCCCACACTGTTATAAACACTTCCAATGCACTTAAACACTGTATTACTATTTTGATCTCCTATCACAGTAATATGCATAAAAAAGATCGTCCCCATATTTGTAATGTTTACGTTCTGAGAATCAGCTGACTGAGGCTGCTCACTACTAACGAAAGAATTAGGAAAATCATTTTTAGTTGCTAAAAGAAACAAATTTATCAATGAAATTATTTTTAATTCTGTACATAAAAGTTTATGATACAGTAATTCATATTTCATTGAGAGAGAGAGAGAGAGAGAGAGAGAGAGAGAGAGAGAGAGAGAGAGAGAGAGAGAGAGAGAGAGAGAGAGGGAGAGAAATGGTGTGTACTGTACAGCACAGTAGCTTGGGACGAGACTAAGTCTTGACTAAGTCTTGACAAGCTGGTGATGAGAGAGTATACAGTATCCTTGAGTTGCTTACGTATGAAATTCGGATTTTAATTATTTTTACAGTGATTTAAGATGAAACATCAATAGTGATAAGATATTCTCTTATGTACCACTCACGTGCCTTGTCCGAGTGCCTGTATTACTATTTTGATCTCCTATCACAGTAATATGCATAAAAAAGATCGTCCCATATTTGTAATGTTTACGTTCTGGGAATCAGCTGACTGCAGCTGCTCACTACTAACGAAAAGAATTAGGAAAATATTTTTTAGTTGCTAAAAGAAACAAATTTATCAATGAAATTATTTTTAATTCTGTACATAAAAGTTTATGATACAGTAATTCATATTTCATTGAGAGAGAGAGAGAGAGAGAGAGAGAGAGAGAGAGAGAGAGAGAGAGAGAGAGAGAGAAATGGTGTGTACTGTACAGCACAGTAGCTTGGGACGAGACTGTATACAGTATCCTTGAGTTGCTTACATATGAAATTCGGATTTTAATTATTTTTACAGTGATTTAAGATGAAACATCAACAGTGATAAGATATTCTCTTATGTACCACTCACGTGCCTTGTCCGAGTGCCTGTGGGTATATACGAAGCTTCCAGTCCTTGCGCGTCGGTCTCGCAAGCCGTTCTTCTCACGTAACATGATGAAACATCGCTGTTTTCCGCAATATGGCTGCCGATATGGCGGTACTTTTTAATTTTAATTTTTCGATGAATATTTCTGAAAAATCCGCGATGCAGTGAAGCATATTTTTGTTTAATCTCATTTTGTACTGAATTATATGTCATAATGCAATGAACCAACAGTACTAGCAGATATTAATAACTATTAATGGAATTAATGAAATATTTGGGTCTTCATATATTGCGACTATATTTGAAATTTCCGGAAAATCCGCTATATATTTTCTCTTATAATATACATACGTAATGGAAAAAATCCATGCTAGTCGTGAATCCATGATAGACGAACACTGCTAAGTAGCGAGGGTTCACTGTATATATATATATATATATATATATATATATATATATATATATATATATATATATATATATATATATAAGCATTTTTAGTTTTTTTGTATGGTTGAACTATTAAAATAGGCAGTTCTAAGTGTTTTTAGAATGGTTCTAAGTATTCGTGGGTTCTAGCTATTCGCAGGGGGGTGTGGTACACATCCCCCGCGAATACGGGGGTTTTACTGCATGTAGTAGAATAGAAAATTTTATATGGAAGAGTTGGAATATGCTGTCTTGAACAGCAATAAATCTGCTCCTGGAGGTGACAGTACAGGTATTTGTTTTGAGATGATCTGCCACTTAGCACCTTTGGCAGAGTCATACTTATTACAGTTTTATAATCATTTATGGCTTCGAAATTTATTTCCTGATGAATGGTATAAAGTCATAATAATTCCTATCCCCAAACCTGGAAAGGATCTCAGTAAATGTAAATAATCACAGGCGAATTTCTTTAACAAGGTGCTTATGCAAATTGTCAGAGAGAATGGTAATTGCTCGACTAACATGGCACATTTGAGAAAATAAAATTCTGACTTTCACTCAATTTGGGTCACAGTGTAACAGATCTACATTTGGTTCTCTCTTTAACTTAGATGACCATGTACGTAGAGGATTTGAACTAAAACAAATTACTATAGCCGTCTTTTTTGACATTGAAAAGACATACGATACTACATGGAGGTATGCTATATTAAAAAGTGTAAAAACAGCATCCATGGACATTTACCTAGGTTTATCCAAAACTTCAGATTGCAATTTTCAGGTGAGGACTGATGATGTTTTGTCTAGAATATTTCCACTTGAAAATGGTTTTCCTCAATGAAGCGTCCTTAGTGGCACAATGTTTGGTTTAGCAATAAATGATATCAATAATCTACCTTTTGGAATTAAAAGTAACCTGTATATGGATGATTTTGCCATATATTATTCCGAATCTCAAATAAAACATACAAAACAAATCGTTAATAAAAGCATAATAAAAATAGATGAATGGACTACATCTGTAGGGTTTAAATTTTCCATAGATAAAACTCAAGCAATCATGTTTTATACATAAAAATAAAGAGTAGAAAAACGGTGAATGAACAGATTTAAAAATCAGAAACTATAGTATACCAATTGGCCAGACAGCAGAATTCTGGGATTATTATTTGATACACATAACATACATGAAATCAAAATGTAAAAGATCATTAAACCTAATCAGAAAACTACCGAACACTACTTGGGTACCCAAGAGACATACCCTAACAGTACTGTATAAAGCAACAGTGTTGTCTATCATTGATTACAGGAGCGAAATATATGGTTCAGCATCAGACGCATTGCTGAAAACATTAGACCCAGTTCACAGTGAAGGCCTTATAATATGTTCAGGAGCCTTTAGATCATCACCAACCTCATCTTTACAAGTTGAATGTGGTGAACTACCTCTCTCTCTCTCCATAGAGAGCTAGTAACAGTGAAGAGTGCTATGAGAATTCAGACAAGTGATTCTTCAATGAAAAAATTATCTGAGTTAAGAGATGTATTGATAAACAATCATCTACCACCTTTCCCAATTAGAGCTAGATTGTTTGAGTTGCTAAATATGAATATAGGATTACCTTCAAAAGTAAAATTACCTCCTCCTTGGATATTGAAAAAATGAGAATTTGGAAACACTTAAATCATTGGTCAAAAAGTTACTCATATACATCAGAACACCATAACAACATACAATAGAGCGTATAAGCTGAAAAGGTCCACATTATGCAATATACACAGATGGATCTAATCAGAACATGGAGTGGGATATGCTGCAGTATCCCAAAACAAAATGTATCAGTTCTCTCTACCTAATGATGCTTCAATAATCACAGCAGAGCTGTGTGCAACTGCATCAACCATAAAAATAATTAAAGAAGCATCACTCAATAATTTTGTGATTTTTAGTGACTTGAGAAGCGCTATAGAAGCTATTCAGTTACAAACCAAAAAATAATGTTGTACAGCAGATTAAGTTATTACTTCATAAGTTATACTGTATAATAAGGGGAAAATTGTAGCAATATGGTGGATCCCTGCCCACACAGGGATCAAAGGAAATGAAGAGGCTGATAAAGCAGCTAAAAAAGCAACCCATATGACAAGATCAAACGTAAATATTCCTGTTATTGATTATGTAGCACACATAAAGGTGGGTATCATAAATACAAGCAGTCCCCTGTTATCAGTGGGGGTTCCGTCCTGAGGGTGCGATGATAACCAAAATTGGTGATTTTCAGGTTTTTTCGGTGATTTGGGGGCTTATCTGCGCTAAAAAGTGCCAATTTTCAGTTATCGGCGCCTCTGTTAGATATGTTTCGGCGCCGATAAGCAGAAATTGGTAATTTTCGGCACCAAAAACTGCTGATTTTTGTCTCTAGACAAGCCCCGTAAAACCGGATCACTGTTAACCGAGCCCGCTGTTAACCATATGTATTGCCTGTAAAGCCCGCTTTTAACCATATGTATTGCCTGTAAATGGCAATATATATGGAATGATGAACCTGAAAATAGTAAATTAAAGCAAATAAAATCTGGTGTTAGAAAATGTAGTTCATCATATCAGAGAGAGAGACACGCGCAAGTAATTCTGACTTGTCTACATGTCTCTGAATAGGCCATACTGTACTTGTCTGACACATAGACACTAAATGAGCAGCCCATGTGGCCCTACTTCTGAGTGCTCAGAGGGAAATTTTGTCAGAGTGTTCTGCATTTTCAGCCATTTTGATTTTGATGTTCATGAAGAACTGTAATTTACTTGATAAAATATAAATATAGGTAAATGATGAAAATACGAAACCCTCAAGGCATTTAATGAATTTAAAAACAAAAAATTAGAAAATGTTACTTAACTTATTCTGAATTTTTTTTTTTTTTTTTTTTTTTTGCTTATTTTAGTGCATGTATGGAAACATGAGTAAATGTGTTTGTTGTGTACATGAGTTCCAGTATGGAAGTGTGTGCCTTGGTGCAGTTTTTAGTATAATTTTCACTCATTCATCATCACACTGAGTGAACTACTGTATTTTGTCCCAGAGCTTGGCCTCTGGCCTAGATCTGGTATTTTATTCAAATCCTTTGGACCAGTCTTGTGAGAGCTGAAAGTCAGCTCAGTGGTCTGGTTAAACTACTTTAATAATACAGTAGTAATAATTTGCACTCATCAGGAACTTGTTGGCCTGCTGGTGCTGTATTACGTGTAGAGAGTGATTGGGTATGATCACCTGCATGATGTTTTATCTGTGGAATGTTGCCCACTGGCCTTGGAAATGCTTTCCCTGGACGAGTGGCGGCTGTTCTCAATGGGTTGGCTAGCAAGCCCAGCTTCCTTTGGGACAGGTAGCACCTTGTCTAGGTATATGGTTGGCAGGAAGCTGGGTAGGAGTGACTGGTTTTCCTCTCTCTTTTTTTTCTTCCTTTCTCTTCTGTAAACAGAGTCGAAGTGCCATTCTGTATACAAACTGGAAGGTTACGAGTGCAGGTTAACTATCTTACTGGGCACCAGTCTTTTCTTTAGCGATGAAGGAATGCAAGTTCCCCTTCTCTCTTGACGAGGGAGGGGACGACAGACAATAAAGCAAACTTGTTGACAGTGTTTACCTGTTTTATTGTCTCCAACACTTCAGTATGGGTTCTTACAGCCAGATTAAGTAATGGCATACAACCCTTTACATAATGCTCTGGAAGTCTAGTGACTTCTACATCCCATGTGTGCTAGTGCTAGAGGTGTGCTGTCCCTTCCTCAGCTCCTAATACCCCAGGCTGGGCGAACCTACCAATCAGTTTCTGAACAGAGAGTACTGAGATTCCTCACACCAAAGGTCTACGAGGTATGTTCAATAAGTAATGAGAAAATGTCAGGAGAGACACTATTTATTTTCATAAGCTTACACAACTTTGTCTCCCTCAAAATAATTGCCTCTCGCTGCTACACACTTCTGCAGGCGTCTCTCCCAATCCTTGAAGACCTCCTCAAAGTCCTTTTTCAGTAGTCCCTTCAGGTAACTTTCTGATGCCTCTTTCAGCTCCTCTGTTGACTGGAATCTGGTTCCCCTGAGGCTGTCTTTCATGCGTGGGAACAGGAAGAAGTCACAAGGGACTAGGTCAGGGCTGTAGGGTGGGTGTTGTACCACTTTCATTCCCCTGTTGGCCATCGAAGTGGTCACCAGCATTGACTTGTGGCATGGGGCATTGTCCTGGTGGAACCACCACTGACCACTCCTCCACTGCTGAGGCCTCTTCTTCCTCATCTTCTCCCTGAACCTTTTCAGAACAGTAAAGTAATATTCCTTATTGACGGTTTGGCCCTGAGGAACCCATTCAATGTGAATGAGCCCCTGGGAGTCAAAGAAAGGAATAACCTTGGCCTTCTCTTGCAACCTGCTCATCTTTGCCTTTTTGGGTCTGGGGGAGGTCGTGTGCTTCCACTGAGCACTCTGACGTTTGCTCTCAGGGTCGTAGGTGAACACCCAACTCTCGTCGCAAGTCACTACTTTATTCAGGAAACATGAATCAGTCTCTATCATTTCGAGAATGTCAGTGCAACATTCCACATGAAACTGCCTCTGGTCGTCGGAGAGGATCTTTGGCACGAACTTGGCACAGACTTTGTGGAGCTTCAGATCTTCGGTCAGAACTGTCTCTACTGTGCCAATACTAATACCAACAGCTCCAGATAGCATCCTCACAGATATTCGACGGTCTTGCATCACTAACCTTTGCACTTCCTCAATGTTTTCCTCCTTGCGTGCACTTTTCAGTGCTCCAGATCTGGGTTCGTCCTCAACCTATTCATTTCCGTCAGAAAATCTGTTAAACCACCGATAGAAACTTGCTCGGCTCATCTGTTCATCCCCATAGGCCTCCTTTAACCTTCCATAAGCTTCTTGTTTGGTTTTCTTAAGTTTAACACAAAATTTGATGGCGTAACATTGCTCCATGTTTCCCTGCATTTTGACAAGTGTTCACAGGTCGGCAAACCAGATCAGACTGGTTCCACCACATTCACCGCTGCACTCAGACCTACAAATATAGAAAGTTGCCAGTTTGCCATTTTATAGAATATATGTATGTGTACTTCACCATGAAGTAGTATTTTGATCAACTCATATTTTGTGTCTCGCCTGACATTTTCTCATTACTTATTGAACATACCTCGTATATTTGAGTAGGAACAAGTAAGAAATGTTTAAACTAATATGTATTTTCCTAACATACAAATCTAAAGTTCTTTACTTGAATGGCCCACCTCAGCCACCCCTCACTCTGGCACCTGGGCAGGCTTGCCATCTGCATGTTGGTATTTGCTACTTTGTCAATAAAGTTCGAATGCCTGTTCCAGCTCGCATTCCCAAGCTAAGTCCTTATATAAAGAACTTCAGGTTTGTATGTTAGGAAAAGTAAAAATTTAAAAATTTTCCATTTTTTGCCTCTCCCCTATGAACTATGTGTACATTATGAATATTAAGAAATAAAATAAGTGAACAAAAAATATCCAGAAATTTTATTACAAAATTTCAGAAGTAACTTTATTACTGAATTTTGTGTTAGTGTCCTCAACTCGTTTAGTGTATTTTGTCCTCGATTCGTTTAATGTATTTTATTGTAAATTGAAGCTAATAAGTATTATAGAATTTGAGACCATTCTGTTGTGGTGCATAAGAAGTAAACAGTTTACCCTTTACAATGCAGTCTTACACATTTTGTTATAGTACATGCAATAGGATTTTTTTAAATGATTTCTAAAAGTAATGAAGTATGTTTTATGAGAGTCAAACATGAATTTTCATTTTAGGGTGCAGGTGAAGCTGGTCAACGTGTGTCTAGCTTACAGTGCTTTACCTCTGCTCAGACTGTTAAGGTGAATCCAGACAAACCTCAAGAGGAAGTGCGTTTCCTAACTCTTGATGTAAGTTGCATTACTTTTATTATTGACTTTTGTTTCATTATTTGTTCATACACAGAACAAACTTGGCTCTTAACATTAGGATAAATTTTCTGGTGCCAGCTGGAAACTGGTGAAAATAAAAACAAGAATTGTTTATGCAAAGAATTGGTGGCATCTGGTATCTGTCACGGTTTATGAGATGGGAAGTGGCCTGCAACCTGATCTCAACCCCATGATGTATCAGTTTTCTTCTTACTGCCATTGAGAGAGGTTGTGTCTTTCTGTCCTTCCTCTCCATAGCTGGTTGTTTTTGCCTTTGCCTGTGTTTTTTGGTTGTTTTTGTGATCAGTGTGTGTTTTAGTGTGCATGTGTTTTGGTTTTTATCATGCAATCCCAAAACCCAGCTAAAAGTTCCCGTAAGCCTCAGAGAAAATGTCCTGATGTAAGCTCCTATCCTTGCTTGCGTTATATGGCTTTCTTTGAGACTGACCCTCATTCAGCTTGTAGTGGTGCAGATCGAATGATTGTATTGTGACTAACCCTTGCCCTGAGTATTGTTCTTGACCTCCTGTGCAGTGGAAGAGATTTGCCATGAAGAAGCGCCATCTTGGGAAGGATTTTCTCCTCCTTCGATGGATGTTTCTCAGGTTCCTCACTGTTCTGCTTCTTGCCTTGTGTCTCCTTCCTTGTCAGGTTTGTCTCCTTCCTTTTCTTCCACTGATTTGTCTTTGGAAGTTTTAGGAGAAGGTTCTCTGAATTTGCCTCATGCTGTCCCGTCTCTCTCGAGGGGGGATGTTTCCCCTCCCGGGATAGTGGAGGCAGCACCATCTTTTTCCTCTGCTTCAGGCTCAGATGCTCAGAAGATTTCGGTTGTTTGGGCTTCAATAGGCCTATCAGGGGTACCAACCTTAGATGGCCTGCTGTCCCATTTCATGTCTTCACGCATTCCAGTGTCTGCCATCATGACAGTTCCCAGCCCTCCCGGCCTTCACTCTACTGGGTCTCGCATTACGCCTTCTGGCGAGATGCCATTGGTTATCTCTACGCACCACCCTGGGTCACCTTCCATTCGTCCTACGATTGCTCCCACAGATCACGTACAGAGTCTGTCTTCTCTTATGACTTCACAGCCTGGTTCTACTACTGTGCCGTTTGCTTCTTCTCTCATCCAGACTGTACTCGACACTATTGACTCTGCCCTTCAAGTGAAATACGGCCGTTTTCTTAAGAGAAGACAGGGTAGATCTCCTTCTTCGTCTTCATCATCTTCCTCAACCTCTTCTTCGTTGCCTACCACTCCTGTTCGTTCCTGCATCAGACGGAGGATTAAGGACTTTGTTGCAACTCCTCTCTCCAAGAAACAGAAGACCATCTCTTCTCCGCCTTCGGACCATGGCCGTGTTTCTTCTGCACACGAACGTGTTCCTGTGGGAAATGTGTCTCGTCCATCATCCCCTTGCCATCAAGAATCCCATGCTGAGAAAGACTCTACAGCTGTTCCTTCATCTCCAACACGTCCTGTTCAAGTTAGGAGGAAGGATGACAAGGCTCCAATCAAGAAATCCCAAGTGGTAGAACCTTCTAGAAGTCCTGTCAGACCTATGCCTCCTAGACGTCTTCGTTCCGAATCATGGTCACCCAAAAGAAATCATGATTCCTCCTCTGATTCCCACGGACTTGGACATGTGGATAGACATGGCCGTCATGGCCATCGTGATTCTTCTCCTGATTCCCTTGGAGGTGGACGTGTGAACAGACACGGCCGTGTAGATGGTGACAGAGGTACAACTAGTCACCGCCATAGAAATGGATACGACCGTAGTTCTTCATCTGACTCGCTGCTTTGCTTTTCTTGACGACGTTCCCCATCGTGATCTTCAAGAAAGGACCACCTCCGTCATTCATCTTCCTGCATCCATAGCTGTCATTTGTCTTCCAGCATCCACAGCTGTCATTTGTCTTCCCGCATCCATGGCTGTTGTTCACCTCCTTGCATCTGCGGCCATTGTTCGTCTTCCCACGTCCACAGCAGTCGTTTGTCATCCCGCGTCTGCAGACATGGGCTACAGGGTGATGCACATCCGTTGTATTAGCAGGGGTCGTCTGTGTCTCGAACCAGTGATTGAGACCTCTCTCTTCCCTCTACAGTACTTTGAAACTTCAAGCTCCTGCAAAGGTATTAGGACCTAACAGATCTTATGCTCCGGCTCTAAACCCTGCGAATCCTACAGAGGAGGCAGATGGGGATCCACATGTCCAGGAGGCAAGAGGATTTGGAGAATCAGGAGTTTCTTTCAATTATGAAGAGCTTATTGATCTCATTTGTGAGTTCAATAATCTTTCTGGAAAGACTGTGACTCCTTCTATGATCACTCTGACAGGAGCAGAAGCCTTGCTGGGACCGAAGGACTCGAAGACATCTTTTGAGTTGCCTTGTTCCATTCACGCTGACCCAGTCTTGAATCATGTAAATTCCTTGATTTTGGGACGGGATAGCTCCCTTTGTTCCAGCAGATTGTTTAAGTTTCTCCCTCCTCCTCTACCTCGCCACAGGAAGTATTATGCAACTCCTCTCGTGCCTCTTCTGAATTGGCAGGTCAACTCCGATGTCATCTATCTGAAGCTGCTTCTTTGGAGTCGACTGCCTCTTCTGCCTTCCAAACTGGTTCTTGGCTGGGTTTGTGGTCTTCAGCTGTTGCCAAGATTTCTTCTTCCTCTTCATCAAGGAATAAAGTCAATATTTCAGCTTGCGTCAGATTGTTGCAATCTGGTGCTGAGGCTATTTCCTACCTTACCCATCTGACTGCTAATTTGTGGGCTAATATCCTGCTGATGAGGAGAGATGTAGCCCTTTCCAAAGTGGCTCAGTCTGTCGATGTGGATTCCTTGTTATCCTTGAGGAATGGTGGTATTCTGGACTCCCAGCTTTTTTTCTCCCGGGATCAATTGGATGCAGCTGTCAACAGGCGTCAAGCCAACAATAATGATCGTCTCGTTCAACAGGCAGTGAATTATCTAGTGCAGAATCCGCAGCCACCTCCTATGAAGCCTATAAGACTTCCTCCTACGATCGAGACCTCTCAACCTGCATCGTCACCGAAGAAGCCTTCCCAACAATGTCCCTTTTGGTCTTGCTCTACCAGGCCAAGAAGGGGAAACGGGCAGAGGTAAGGGAGGTAGACAATAGAGTCGGCGCCCCTCCCCACTCTGTACCACCATTGGGGGAATGCCTGGCGAGCCATTGGACTATGTGGCAGACTTATGGAGTGGAGCCGTGGGTGGTAGATGTCCTTTGGGTAGGGTATCTACTACTTTTTGACTTCGCTTCCCCTCTCTCCGATCGTCCTCTCCCTCCTCTCACTTATGCCCAAGGCTCTCCGAAACACCTAGCTCTCCGAAAAGAAGTGAGGAAAATGATGGAGAAAGGAGCTGTGGAGCAAGTAACGCGTCCTTTCCCAGGATTCTACAGCCGAGTCTCCTTCGTCCCCAAGGCAACTGGCGATTGGAGGCCGGTGATAGACCTACCAAACACTGAATCTCTTTATCAGAAGGACGAGGTTCAAGAAGGAGACTCCTCGAACAGTCTTGGCAGCCATCAGAGACAGCGACTACATGCTGACCACAGATTTGAAGGATGCGTACTTCCAGATTCCTATTCATCCTTCCTCCCAGAAGTTCCTTCACTTCAGTCTCGGAGAGCTGGTGTTCCAGTTCAAAGTCCTTTGCTTTGGTCTGACAACAGCTTCCCAGGTGTTCACAAGAGTTTTCACCCAACTGTCGACATGGACTCATGCTCAGGCAATTCGCCTCCTTAGATATCTCGACGACTGGCTGGTCTTGGTGAGTTCTCAGGAAAAGACAATTTGAGACAGATCGTCTTCTCCAATTTTGTTGCGGCTTAGGCATCGTGATAATTTTGGAAAAGTCCAATCTTCAACCCAGTCAGAGAATCCTTTACCTGGGAGTGATCATTGGCACTGCCTCGTGAAGAGTCTTCCCATTGGATCAGAGGATAGAGAAGTTCAGGCCAGTGGCTCGCTCCTTCCTATCCGAAACGAACCAACCGGCTTGGCAATGGCAAGTGATCTTAAGACTTTTGACATTGCTAGAGAAGCTTGTTCCTCATGGGCGTCTTCATCTTTGTTCCTTGCAATGGAGGCTGAAGGAATTTTGGTCTTCAGCAAGGGACTCGCCTCAGTTACAGGTCCCTCTGTCGACAGAGGTAAGAAGCGACCTTCTGTGGTGGTTCGACAACAAAATCCTGACTGGGAGTGCCTCTTCATTTGCCCCCGTTGGAGCTGCTCCTGTTCTCGGATGCTTCTTCTGAAGGTTGGGGAGCACTTCTAGATCTCCTGGCTTCAGGTGTATGGAGTCCTCAGGACAGGAAACTTCACATTAACATGCTAGCACTTCAGGAGTTTCAAGAAAGGTGATGGTGCACTCTGTGATTCTGATGTTGGACAACACTATGGTGGTAGCTTATGTGAACAAACGGGTGGGCTAGTGTCATGCCAACTTCACTTGATAACAGTCCAGTTACACCAGTGGGCTATCAACAACTCGGTGGACCTCATGACCAGGTACATTCCAGGTAAGAGGAATGTAGTGGCTGACAAGCTAAGTCGGTGGGGACAGTTTATAGGGATGGAGTGGTATCTGCATCAGGAGGTGGCAGACAAGCTTTTTCATCTGTGGGGGAGACCAATGATAGACCTCTTCGCAACAAGGTTTCACAGGAAGCTAGAAGTCCATGGATCAGTAGTTCCAGATCTCTTCACCGTGGCAGAGGACACCCTTCAACATCCTTAGGACAACCTGGACATCTGCGCCTTTCCCCCCTTTTTGCCTGATCTCTCATGTCCTGAACAGAGTGATGGTTTCCCAGAATCTCAGGATGACCCTTGTAGCTCCTTTATGACCTCAAGCAGAATGGTTTCCGGATCTTCTAACTCTGCTTTCAGCAGTTCCGAGAGAAGTACCCCCTTGGCACAATCTTCTTTGTCAACCTCAAGTAGAGCAATACCATCAGTCGGTAACATCCCTATCACTTCACGGTTGGAGACTATCCAGTATCTCCTGTGAGTGAGAGGCTTTTCTCCCAGAGCAGTGACACAGACATCTGGTTACCTCAGAAGATCTTCTTCAACTGTGTGTCAAGGGAAATGGGCCGTCTACTGTGATTGGTGTTGTCAGTGGGGTTTCTCTCCAATTGGAACCTCTATTCAGTGGATAGCTGATTTTCTGATGTTCCTTAGAACAGAAAAACACCTTTTTGTTTCTGGTATTAAGGGCTACAGGGCTGCCTTGGGATTGGTTCTTTGCTTGAAAGACGTGGACCGAACTTCATCCTGGGGAAATCTCTATGCTGCTCAAAAGTTTTGAACAGTCTTGTTCTCCTAGAGAACTGAAGCCTCCTACCTGGGATCTGACTTTGGTGCTAATTAGTCTCACTTGAGCCCCATACGAACCACTGACCCTCAAGATGGTTTTCCTTCTAGCCTTGGCTTCTTCAAAGAGAGTGGGCAAACTCCATGGCCTAGCTTTTGATGCTAAACATACCAAGGGTTGGAAGTCAGTAGTGTTTGAATTTGTCCTGGAATTCAGGATGCTGAAGACTTTTTGTTAGCACAGGCCAGATCAAGAAAGAAGTGTCCAAGAATAGTATTTCGTTTTGGTTTTGTGACATGATAAGGCATGCCTACTCCTCATCATCATTTTCTACTGCCAGTACTGTACATGCAAGAGCACATGACATTAGAGGACTAAACTCCTCCTTGGCATTCAAGAAGAATTTAACTGTTCATAGTATCTTGAATGCTGGTTCTTGGCTCCTCCAAACCACGTTCACTTCCTTCGACCTGAGAGACATTGCCCACAGGTCCTTGGACACTTTTTCCTTGAGTTTGGTGGTAGCTGCTCAACAAGTTGTGTAGCCTATCCAGTTTCCCTAGTGGGGCAGTTTTGTATCTTGCCTAGGATGATGGTATGAAAGTGAGGATGATTGAGATGACTAGTCTCTTTACCTTCCCCCTTTTTTTCCTTTCTTCTCTGCCTATGGGCGGTAAGATGATGGTTCCATCATACACTGGAACGGTCCAGATACAGGTGAGTGTAGTAGCCTTACTCTTGGTTTGTTTTAGATCCTCATTGGACGCGTCGATATCGTACTCGGCTGGCACTCTGCTAGGCCCGCATTCGATTCTCTGGCCGGCCAATGAAGAATTAGAGGAATTTATTTCTGGTGTTAGAAATTCATTTCTCGCTATAATGTGGTTTGGATTCCACAGTAAGCTGTAGGTCCCGTTGCTAGGTAACCAATTGGTTCTTAGCCACGTAAAATAAGTCTAATCCTTCGGGCCAGCCCTAGGAGAGCTGTTAATCAGCTCAGTGGTCTGGTTAAACTAAGGTATACTTAACTTGGTTTGTTTTAATTCTACACAAATATACCTAGCAAGGAGAGAGGAATGAAAACAAACACATATAGGTAGCTATCTTAATTTGTTATATGAACAGATATAGCTCTTTAACTTCCTCTAATACAGTGAATTTCTGCATTGGACTTAGCCCAGTAATCTGACTGTTGGATGTCCATATATCTAACAGATCAGAAGCTTAGGTCTCCTTCCTTTGAATTCTCTTATTCTGGAAGTATGACAGGGTGTGCCGAACCTCCAGTTGGTTCAGGATTCTGTTACCTCCCACCAAGAGTGAGTCTATCCTAATGTTAAAACCCAGGTTTGTTCTGCGCATGAACAAGTGACAAATTTAAATTAATTTGTATTTTCCATAGCTAACTAACCTGTGGTCTTAACATTTACTGTCCACCTCTAGCCACCCCTCTTTCAGTTGACAATGGGCTGGAAGAAAACTGAAACGTCACTGGGTTGAGATCAGGTCACTGGCAGCTTCCCATCTCATCTCTGTGACAGATGCCAGATAACACCAATTCCTTGCATAAACAATTCTTATTTTTATTTTTACTAGTTTCCAGTGGCGCCAGAAGATTTATCCTAATGTTAAGAATGCAGGTTTGTTAGCTATGAAAAATACAAATCATTCAAAGCTAGAGGTGCTGGAACTGAATTAAGAAAGCAGAATAAAGTAAACAACTGACTGCTCATATTTTAATAAAGAATTTAGTCTTCAAGAATTAAACCAATTTCCTTCTGTTGCTATATTTAATTTTTCCAGGCTGGTAAAGTTTTGTTGGTACCCACACCACGTCTTCGCAGTGGTCTCTTTAATCGCATGGATGGGCATACTCAAGAAAATAAAGAAACCCTAAGGGTCATGGCTCAGACTGAAGGGATAAAGAAACATGCAAAACCTGTTGGTTTAGATTCTAAAGTTAAAGTAGATCTGATAGTAATCGGATCTGTTGCTGTGTCACGTACAGGTCAGATATTTATGTAATTCCATGTTTTCTTAGTGGTAATATTTTTTTTTACCTTAACTATTATTGTTGAATGCACATAAATTTTCTTAGATTTTGGTTTAAAGAGTTTGGAAAAACAAATGTTGTTTGAATACGTTACTAATTAAAATTCTTAGTTTTTCTTAGCTATCTTTAAGATTTGGAAATGTACCATTCATACAGTTTTTTCCTCTGTGAAACTGTACTTTGAATAATTTATGAATGTTTCTGATTACTGTATTTAAGAACTTATTGTATACTGTATTAACAATGAGTAAACCTGTTACTCTACTAATGGTGAAACAGTAAGTTCCAAGCTTATCAAACATTAATGTTAATAGCACCCTTACAGATACTTGGGATGTTTACTTACTTTCAATAATTAAATAATGTGTTGTATATATGCAATGAAAAGATTTGCCCCTTTACTTATGGAGATATAATTATCTGTAACATAATTCCAGTCTAGCAAAGTTGTCTTTAGCTGGAGGACTGTCTTACATATTTCAACATTATTCATGACAAAGTCAAATGAATGATTGACTTCCATTTCCAGTTTTCATTTATTAACTTGCTTTTGCATATTTCCAATAACAGTTTAGAATTACTGTAAATAAAGAACACAGCGTTTAAGCCCACAGAGAAAGGTAGAGAAGCTGAAACAAATATTGATTTTATTAAGGTCATACCAGCAGGGGAATGCCTAACACAACAAATTTCCACAAGCTTATTTGATAGTAAGTGATAGAAAGATGATAAAGACAGAAACAGACAGAAGAAGAAAAAGATGGGAACTGTGAAATAAAGAAGCCAGAAATTGATACAAAGGGCATCTGGCAGAGTATGCAGTGTGTGATACTGGGGAATAGATATACAGCAAGGGAGACATGTTCTTAAATCAAGAAATGCTTTGGAGGAATAGAATCAGTCTCATCACAACAGAGGGAAAGGGGATAATACCTAGGATAGTGAACTGGCTGAGGAAAAGTGGAAAAGATATGAAAGGGGCAAAGTATGTTAAATGTGAAAAGGTAGAAAGTAGTTTTGAAAAGAAAGATATTGGAATGATTAATATCGGAGACTAGCCAAGCTGAATCCCATTTTAATAGAAGGATTTTGCTCAGTTATTGTTGAGACCAGATAGTAGAAAATTGCACTGTTGATGTCATTACACCACTGCAAGTAACAGAAACTAATATTAGTCCATTTTGTTAATTAAAAGTAAAGTTTCTTGCTGTTTGCTAGCTGCCAGGCAAGGAAAATGACTTTGGTTATCCTAGCTCCTAGTTATTAGTGCGCACACATAATTTTTTATACAACAAATTTTTTTACTAATAAGTGATTAAGCATATGTACAGTGTATGTAAACCTTGGGAATG
Source organism: Macrobrachium rosenbergii (assembly GCF_040412425.1). NCBI lineage: Eukaryota > Metazoa > Arthropoda > Malacostraca > Decapoda > Palaemonidae > Macrobrachium > Macrobrachium rosenbergii. The sequence goes on along the minus strand of NC_089762.1, from coordinate 11,500,453 downwards.
GTTGGTGTATCTATTATCAATGGTCCCAAGTAATGAAAAATCCATTATTTGGGTGCTCCAGGAGGGGTTGGTGTCATCAGTGTACCTCTTGCAGTGCACTGTTGCCTTTACTTCAGGCTCTTTGCAGCGTCCCTTTCATTCCTCTTACTGTACCTCTGTTCATATTCTCTTCCATCTTATTTTCCACTCTTTCCTAACAGATGTTTCAGCGTTATTATTTAGAATGAATCTTATGTATTATTTGGGATGAATCTTACGTACTGTTAAAGATGGCTTACATCTCTGCACCGATTAGGCAAGTAAGCATTCAAGCAAAAGAAAAGATTGAATGGCTGCCCCCAGATGACCGTCTAGTATACCTGTTCTCCACCAGGTGCATTTAGAATATTTAAGCTCTTGTCAGAATTCTCCTTGCCACCATTGTGTATAGGCTCGTTCCGGGGAATCGAATGTGAGGAATTTAGGTTTCGTTCAGTAGAATGGTTAGTGGCACTTCGTAGTGCATGGCTCATTCCGGGGAATTGAGCGTGAGGTTTTGGGATTCATTCGGAAGAATGGTTGGTGGCATTTTGTAGTGCGTGTCTCATTCCAGGGAATCAAGCATGGGGTTTTAGGGTTGTGTTCAAGAGAACTGATTGGGGCACTTTGTCGTGCGTGGCTTGTTCTGGAGAATCGAGCGTGAGATTTTTGTGGTTTGTTACAGGGAACAAGTTCTGGGGTGTTTGAAAGAACGGTTTGTGGCACTCTGGGTGTGGGCTCGTTCTGTAGAATCGAGCACAGGATTTTTAAGGTTTTGTGGGAGCCCTCAATACTTGGTAGGTTCGAGTAACTCGACCACGTGCGGTAACACGTTAGCATGACCCATGGTGGAGTTTGGTTAGGTGAGAAACACGTGGAGTGGGCGCAGAGTGGTAGAGGCTTATGCAAAACAACTTGGATTGTTTTAAGTACTGTACACAAATGATTCATGTGTAAATGGGGATTTAAAGCGAATGATATGTCAAATACATTCCTTAAAGCTGTCATGCAACGGGACGTCTATTTGCAGTGGTCACGTGTGGTGTGGAAAGGACCTTACGTTACAAGAAAAGTTTGACCTGACAAAAACACATGATCATAATAGTACATGAATTTTACCTTACGTTAAGAGGTCACAAGTAACTTTTTGGATGGTAGCCTGCAATGTCTGAGAGAAGTCTCGCGTGAAGATTTGTGATACATGGCTGAACAGTTTTGGGAAAGCTTCCCTCGCCTCTCAGCTGATCTAGATATGGGAGTGAAAAATTGCTTGCGCAAGCGGACCAATGAAAAGTTAAAAGGAGACGACTTATATGTGCAAAATGGCTCATTTGGCCAAGAATGAATGAACTTTATAAATGCAAATTTCAAAGAATGGACGTTAAATTTGGTGGAGTTTATTTAGAATTTTAGCGCGTTTGCTACTTTGTGTGCAAGAAAGATGAGCGAAGTGGAGTGGCTGTTCGTATCTGATTTGAGTTGCTGGATGCTGTGTGTCCTAGCTAAAATAATGGACGGCAAATTGTCCAGAACACATGGAAGGGGGGGAAATAAACGCACTTTTCTGTTTTATCACTTGTTGAGCACTTCACTTCCTGGCTACAACCTAGCAATTGAAGTAATGCAAGGCTAACATGCAGTAGTAGCAAAATCTCATTTTTCAAAATGGTAACACTTTCTCGCGATGAGATTACTCAACATGCACATGGATAGTTAGATTCCTAGAGAAATAAATAAAAAATTCCAGTCACGATTTATGATCGCAACAATATAAAAGTAACAAAATACTTACGCTGTGTACCTCCATTCATTTATATGTGCTTGTTTAAGGGGATTTATGTTAACCCTTTAACGCCGACTGGACGTATTTTATGTCGACGAAAATTGTCTGTCGGGTGCCAAGTGGACGTAAAATATGTCGACTACAAACATTTTTAAAAATATTCGTGGAAAAATACTTATAGGCCTAGTGTGCGAAAAATTTTAAATCACGCGCCTTGAGGGATGCTGGGAGTTCACGGATCACGCTGTTGTTTTGTTTACAAGTGTGATCCAGCTGCACATGCGCGAATTTCTGTCTTCTCTGACTAGAAAGCATCAACGACGCATCTCAGAAATTCTTTCGTCACTTTGTTGTAATTTCTGCATCGTTTTATATTAGCCGTTACATAAAGTTTTATACATGAAAATGTGCGCAATTTCATGTAGAATACAACAAAAAACAACCCATGGTTGTAGCTTTTATAAGTTTTGAAATATTTTCATATAAATCACGATAAGTGCCAAAATTTCAACCTTCGGTCAACTTTGACTTGACTGAAATGGTCGAAAAACGCAAAACTCTTATATTCTAGTAATATTCAATCATTTACCTTCATTTTGCAACAAATTGGAAGTCTCTAGCACAGTATTTCGATTTATGGTGAATTTTTGAAAAAGACTTTCCTTACGTCCGCGCGCGGTAACTCAGCCGAAAATCTCAGAAATTCTTTCGTCACTTTGTCGTAATGTTTGCACCGTTTTCTGTTAGGTGGTACATAAAGTTTTATATATGAAAATGTGCGCAATTTCATGTAGAATACAACAAACAGTAACTCATGGTTGTAGCTTTTATCAGTTTTGAAATATTTTCATATAAATCACGATGTGCCAAAATTTCAACCTTTGGTCAACTTTGACTCGACGGAAATGGTAAAGAAACGCAATTATAAGCTAAAGCTCTTACATTCTAGTAACATTCAATCATTTACCTTCATTTTGCAACAAACGGGAAGTTTCTAGCACAATATTTCGATTTATGGTGAATTTTTGTAAAAAACTTTTTCCTTACCTCCGCTTGCGGTAACTCTGCTGAAAATCTCAGAATTTCTTTAGTCACCTTGTCGTAATTTTTGCACCATTTTCTATTAGGCATTACATAAAGTGTTATACATGAAAATGTGCGCAATTTCATGTAGAATACAACAAAATAATTCATGGTTGTAGCTTTTATCATTTTTGAAATATTTTCATATAAATCACAATAAGTGCCAAAATTTCAACCTATGGTCAACTTTGACTCGACCGAAATGGTCGAAAAATGCAATTGTAAGCTAAAACTCTTACATTCTAGTAACATTCAATCATTTACCTTCATTTTGCAACAATGGGAAGTCTCTAGCACAATATTTCGATTTATGGAGAATTTTTGAAAAAAAATTTTTCCTTACCTCCGCGCACGGTAACTCTGCTGAAAATCTCAGAATTTCTTTAGTCACCTTGTCGTAATTTTCGCAGCGTTTTCTATTAGGCGTTACATAAAGTGTTTTACATGAAAATGTGCGCAATTTCATGTAGAATACAACAAAAAATAACTCATTGTTGTAGCTTTTATCAGTTTTGAAATATTTTCATATAAATCACGATAAATAGAAAAAATTCGACCTTCGGTCAACTGTAATTCGACCGGCATATAGCAGACACTTTTGTAAATAGAGGCTCGGCGTTTAAGGGTTAAAAGACTTGTTTCTCGTCTTGTATCCAGCTTAGCAAGGCTACTTGCTGGGATCTGCACTGTTTCAGGTGCAAGATCTTGAGCAATGATAGCCACTGTTATGTTCTGATCTAGGGGGAAGTAACACGGGATGTTGCTAATCTGACTAAAATTCCTGGACTAGTAGAACATAAGAAGACAAGGTAATGAGCTGAGGGCCGTACTGGAAAGGGGAAATTGAGATGAGCGCTTTGGTTACCTAAAATCACATATATTTACAATTACAAAATCAGAAGATGGGAATAATCAAGACAGGTAAATGGGGTCCTGCTGGAGCACAAAATTATGATGGAAAGGTAATAACTGAAGGTGCATGGAATTCCAGTTCAGTGGTACCGAGGATTAAATTGCAGTGGGTTGACCATGGCATCAAAGCAAAATTGAAGCAAAGGATGCACAGCAAGAAAACTCCATCTGCAATGGAGACTGCATACAATCACTTGGTGGAATTAGTGTGAATATGGGTTTGAGGGTGTGCTGATTGCACCAAGATTCTTTGGCTATAAAACACTGTTGAAATTACCTACAAACACAATAACAAAGTCAGTCTATAGCAGAAGTGCGTTTGGAAAACAGAAAATGATTAGCACAAGAAAAAGAATTACGTGACTGGTAAACCACAGATTCTGGGCACTTTACCTTATTCTGGATAGATGAGTCCTCATAGATGTACTAACAATGTGGGGAGGGGGTTATTTGGGAAATTGGCATTGGAAAGATACTGGACTGGATAGGCAGCCATGTGGGGGAACAGGCTCTAAAGGAGTAGAGGTGTGAGTGTGTCTCTTTCGAGTGCAAATGGTGTGGCCCCTTTTACGCCTTCTGCTGGATTAGCTTTCCCATTCTCCAAGGTGTCACCCATTTTCTATCGTGAGGCATATGGCTTTTGGTGTGCTACCTTTGACCCCATGGGTAGCTCTGTTGACCACATGGTAAGGGCTTTGACCTCGTGGGTTGCTTGTGCGCCATGCAGTCAGTCTGACTTTCACTTATGCCATTGGACAAGCTGGGATTATCTCCAAGGGCAGCTTAGTAACCTGGAAAAGGCTTAACACAGTTACAAAGTCGGGGAAGGAAATAAAGGCTGCCAAGGGAATAATACCTAGAGATTTAGAGAAGAAGCAGTTTCTCCATGACTGAATGTTGGTGTTAGCAGTGAGATAAAATGATTTTACTTTAAGTTCTTTGAAAAAAATCTTCTTAAAAGGTGAGTTGACTTGGGAAGGGTATCTCCCTTTGTGATATATATATATATGTGTACTTATATGAGCTTTTCAGTAGAGAAACATGCCAAGTGCCATTTTTAAAATATAATGAATTAAATTAAAAATACTTTGACCCAGGATGGCCCTTGGTGTTTCTCGACTGATAGCCTTATATATATATATATATATATATATATATATATATATATATATATATATATATATATATATATATATATATATATATATATACATATATAGTATATGTATATATATGTATATATGTATATATATATATATGTATGTATGTGTATATATATATATATATATATATATATATATATATATATATATATATATATATATATATATATATATATATATATATATATTTATATATATATGTATATATATATAATATATAATTTCTATATATATATATATATATATATATATATATATATATATATATATATATATATAATATATATATATATATATATATATATATATATATATATATATATATATATATATATATATATATTTATGTGTGTGTGTGTGTGTGTGTGTGTGTGTGTGTGTGTGTGTGTGTGTGTGTGTGTAAAGTTTCTCCCTCATAAGAGTGGTACTTTTCTTGCTTATGGCAATGGAATTGCATAAGAAAATCCAAAAAGGAAATGCGTCACAGAGCACTGGGATATCGCTTGAACCAGAAACAGTTACTACACACAAATGAGATGGTTTATTGCTTGGAACTGTTACTTACTTATATAATTTCATATTTCCAGAAATACACAGTAAAAATATATCAAGAAGCATAAAATATTATATGTATACTAGTTGGCATGGTACACCTGTGATAACGAGTTCAAAATATCGAGATACATTGATGTATATTTACTTTTTTTATATTTTGTTTGATATTTTTTTTAGAGAACGAACAAGCTCTTATCGTAGAAAATGGATAGTTTTAGTGGGATACTGAAGTAAATTTCTTGCTTTCTACTATCCAGAATTAGCAAGTCATACAGACGTGGTACGACAATTTGTCGCACAATGTCGCTCGCAGGACGATATCACAGGGCGATATCAAGATACATACAGTAGATACATATTTACTCAGATATTATATTTTTTGAGAGAGAGAGCCAGTTTTTAATGTAGATAATGTGTATTTTAGTAGGAAAGTAAAGTACATTTCTCACTTCCACCTAAAAAGTCATACAGAATGTTTGCGAAAATTTTCCACTCAATGCCGCTCAAATGCCGGTAAATGCGGTGAACAAAAATGTAAAAAAACCCACTTAAAAAATTTTTTTAGCAATGATATTTCAGGGCATGTTTATTTAGACATATACCAGTCCAAAACTGTAAAAAACTAAAAATCGATAATTCCTCGAAATTCGGCGATCGGAGCGCCCCTTAAAAGAATGTATGCTGACAGGCCCAGACCATTCTTTTCAAGCCAGAGAATAATTCCCTGGTTATTTTCCCTCCTTCAAGGGAAAAAACTGTTTATTCCTTTTTTTCCAGGGAAGATTCCCAGAGTGACCCATTTCCAGAAAATGCCTAACTGGCTACATAGGTTTATCCTCATAGTAGAGTTTTGAGAAACTCATCAGTCCAGACAGAGACTGTAGAGTTTGGTTAGGTTTTGTCCCTCTCTCTCTTATCCCTCTCATCCTTCAGAGGAGAGTAAATTTACAACATAGCAGATTTTTGTGGTCATCATTAAAGTGTGTATCTTTCTAAGGTCTTAGTGCAAGAAAGTGTAAAATAAGTGTAACAGCGCCTTAGATAAAAGTGTGTGTGCAGCAGGAGTTTTGTAAAAGTGTTCAGAAACTTGTATAAGGTAAAGTGGTTTTTTACTTAATTTAACCATGGTAAAAAGATAGAAAATTTAAAGAGATTTTGCCTTAGTGAAATCATTGTTGATAAACATTTTGTGCATTTTTTGTATGTTCTTGTTTTTATATTTTCATGTGTTCTTGTGTTTACAATTTCTTAGTTGTACCCAAACTTTTGTGTAGGTGATTTAACATTTATTTACTTAGCATTTTACATATATTGATACTTTAACATTGCGTACTTGATTTGATTTTCATTTGTTAAGGTTTCTTTTTCAAATTTTGAGTAAATCTTAATAGGTTGAATTTTGCTTAGTTAATTTTGTGAATTAATCCTTTTTAAGAATGAAGTAAATCTTGTGTTGTTTTCAAGTAATGGTAAATTTTTTCAGATTGTGAATTCTAGTTATAATTTTTGAAGTTAGGAGTAAATTATTGCATTTAAAGTTTTAAAAACACAGTGTTTCATTTTTTGACCACCATTGAATAGGGTTATTTGTTTGTGCATAAGGCAAAGTGATAGACATGTTTTGTTCTCCTCCCGTAAATGGAAGTGAATGAAGACCAGGGAAACATTTATAGTTGTTTGATGGAGTGATGCCCTTTTTTATCTAGTGTATCTCAATACCTCACACATAACTTGACATACCTGATTTGATATTTCAAGTGATAAGTAAATTTCTAAAGGGATCACTTTTACCTTTAGTGTTCAGTTGTAATTTTATTGTTATGAGGGTTCAGGTGTCTGGCTGAAGTGAGGTAAATTTTTGGATTTTGTGACTAGTTGTGTAATAACCAGATACTTGGTACACTTCATGACAATATTATTTGGTGACCAGAGCCGGGAGAACAAAACAAAATATCACTCTTGATTTATAGTTTATACTAGTGGTGTTAAGGATATATTTTGGTAGGAGAGTGACCACATAGTTATTTTGAATTGTAAAATATTTAGATGAGTAAATTAGAAAAAATGGCTCTGTTTGAAGTTCAGACATTTTTAGCAGCTCCATCCATCAGAGAGTTATCTGAATCTAACCCAACTAAGGCACAGTGAATTGCTTTAGCAGTCACTTGTAGGGGTAATGTGACTAGTGGTATGATTGAGGCACAAATAAAATGTATTGCAATTCAAGCATTGATAGAATCTGGTAAAGTAGATAGAGAGTTTAATGAGGCATATGAATTGCTGAATGCAACTGAGATAGAATTTACACATAAGCAAGGCAAAGAGAATGAGAACAGTGACGCAGAGGCAGAGCTTAGACATTTAGAAAGAAGAAAATTTGTGTAGACTGAAGGTGCTAGAATCAGAAGAAAAGTTGATTAAGCTGCAGGTGCAGGCTGAAAGAGAAAAAGAAGACAGGGAAAGAACAAGGAGGCAAGAAGAAGAAGAAAGAGAAAGAGCAAGACATGAAAGGGAGTTGGAGTTAATCAGAGCTTGATCCACATTACCTGTAACCACGTATAACTATATCCAAGGTAACTCAGACCCCGTGTTAGATGTAGTAAGAGTGCAGAAGTTAGTTCTAAAGTTTACAGAAGAAGCTCCAGATGAGTTTTCTGAGCACTTTGTAAAAGTGGCTTTAGGTATGGGATGGCCAGAAGATAAATGGTCAGTCTTGTTACAGAGTGTTCTCATTGATAAAGGAAGAAGTGCCTATTTAGCCTTATCAGCTGATCAGTGTAAAGAGTACGTTGTGCTGAAACACAATGTGTTACAAGTTTACCAGATGACCCCTGAATATTACAATGAAAGATTCAGATCTTTGAGAAAGGATGACAAGATAACTTTCTTGTATTATGCCTATAAAGTAAGATGTTTCAGACGATGGTTGGAGGCTACTAAAGTTAAAACTATGGAAGAATTTGAGGAGTTAGTGGGCCTAGAGCAATATCTTAGAGGAATTCCTGAACACATAAGAGCTTATTGAGGGGAGAGAGAGAGGTTAAGAAACTTGACAAAGCTGCTACATTGAGTGAAGATTATATAATATAATCAGCAGCAGAAGGAATTATACTGTAATGTCAAGTACCAGAACCAATCGAATTTTAGGAACATTGATGTAAGAAACCCTTCTAGTGGCTATGCCAGTACAAAGCCAGGATATACCCCTCAGCAATCGAATGGTAAACCCTCACCTTTCAGTTTCTCAAGACAGATACAGAAGACTAATGTTGCTTCGTACAAGCGTGGAAGAGTAGGACACTATAGTCAAGATTGTTATAAGACGCAACAGTAGGCCAAGCCAGTTGGTCATGTGATTAAAGGTAACCAGGTGAAGCAAGTGTTCCCCACACTGAACACTGAGACTAGACCGGCAGAGTGTTTAGCAACCAGTGGAAATGTAACCTCAAGCAGTGAGTGGCTGAGCAGTGTGGAGGCTTTTAAGCCATATATCCACGAAGGTATGCTGACAACTCCCTCTTAGAGTGTTCAGGTACCAGTCAAGATATTAGTGATACAGGGAGTAACCATTGTGTGGTAGTTTGTGGTGCTCACCCACAGCTGGAGAAGAATCTCACCATAGATTCAGTTATTTTGAAGGGTACAGGGGGAGAGGAAGTAACTCTTATATGCCGCTTGCATCTGTCCTGTGAATTGGTGACAGGAAGTATTGATTTTGCTGTAAAGGACTCACCAGCTATTGAAGGTGTACATGTTTTACTGGGTAATGAAGTTGGTGGTGTACCCTTCGTTCCTTGTCCTATAGTGACAGACAAACTGTTGAGGATTAGTCCTACGGTAGAGTTAGGGAAGAAAAACCCCCACCTGTTTCAAAGTTGTGTAAGTACCAGGAGTATGAAGAGAACTATGTTTGCAATTGAAGAAACTGAGGAGTTACCTGTACCAGAAGGATCTTTGAGCTTAGAAGAACTATTCCCAGAAAGTGAAGGTTTCCTTAGTGTTAGTAATGAAGAGAGTATCCAAGAAGAAGAGGATCCAGATGTTATTGAAGAGACTCAGCATAGTCAGTGTTCCTGAAGATAGTAGTGAAACTACAGTAGCAGAGTTAGCAGATATTGAGAGTTCAGCCCTTGAAGTTGGTCAAGTGACTAGAGAGAAGCTAATAGAACTGCAGAAGAAGGATACAACGTTGGCTGATTTGTTCTTCAGAGTTGTTGATCAAGAGGAGATGCAACAAACGCCTACCTGATGTGATGAACTTGTTAGGAGTGAAACAACAGTTATCAACTGCTTACCATCCAGAGACTCAAGGAGCCTTGGAAAGGTTTCACCAGACTTTGAAAAGTATGTTAACAAAGTACTGTAATGAATCAGGAAGGGAATGGGATGCTGGTTTACCTTTGATGTTATTTGAAGTTAGGAATGCTTACCAAGCAAGTATGGGATATTCACTAAATGAAATGATTTTTGGTCGAGAAGTGAGAGGTCCATTGAAGATTCTTGCAGAGAAGTGGGAAGAGAATCAAGAGAAAGTCCAAGGAGAATATGTGAAGAACTTGAGGAAAAGGTTGAGAGAAATTAGAAAATTCTCTTAGAAAATTTGAAAATAAGTCAAGAGAAAATGAAAAGGAAATATAATGCTAAGACTAAGCTAAGAAATTTTAGTGCTGGACAGCAAGTTCTAGCGTTCTTACCAGTGAAGAGATTTCCCCTTACAAATAAGTTTCTAGGTCCTTAGAGGATAATAGAGAAGTTAAGTGATCGAACTTATGTGATTGAAACACCAGGGAGAAGGAACGACAGAGGAAGATACATGTGAACCTTTTGAAACCTTACTTCTCAGAGACTAGAACTGAAACAATGTCTATAATCCAAAAAACTTCATCTACAGAGGACGATGATGGCTATGAATTGGGAGCTGAATACAAGATGAACAATTCTCTAATACTGTATTGGAAAATTTGGAGAACAAACTAAAACATCTGAGTGTTGAACAAAGCATTGAATTAAGTGAAATGATTCAAAGTTTCCCTGAAATTTTTGCAGAGGTACGTAGGTGTACCGACTTGGCAAAGCATGAGATAAAGATCAGAGAGGATGGAAAACCTTTTAAACAAAGAGCTTACTGCGTATCACCTTTTCATCGAGATGTTTTGAAAAAAGAAGTTGAATATTTATTGCAGCATGGATTAGCAGAACCCAGTTCTAGTCATTACAGTTCTCCTTGTGTGTTAGTGAAGAAACCAGATGGCTCATTTAGGATGTGTACTGACTATAGGAAATGGAATTCCATCAGTGTGGCTGACAATTATCCCTTGCCTCTTACTGATCAATTACCTGATAATGTTGGGCAAGCCAAGTTTGTATCCAAGATAGACTTGTTGAAAGAATATTATCAAATTCCCTTAGATGAGGATGCCAAGTTGCTGTCAGCCTTCATTATTCTTTTTGGACTGTATCAGTGTGTAACCATACTGTGTAGAGAGAGAGCATTTTTGGAAGGAACAGTGTAACTGTCGATTATTTATCCCGTTCCGAATCGTTGGATTCAAACCCAGGATAATTAATCTTCTGGGGGGAGGAATATAATGATATGTCCTATAATACGTACGTTTTCTGTAAAATTTGTGTTGTCTGTAATTTTGATATATTCTCTCTTGTATTTGTCATGTACTGTGTGTTGAGATATCAGGTCTCAGATATTAAAAGGGTTAATTGACTGTGGGATTTTAGAGATAAGATACATTTTCCTGTTAGGCTCTTGTGTTTGCACAGCTGAATGTTTATTCAGGTGTCAGGTGTGTGACCACAGTCTGTCCCTTTATGAGAGAGAGGCCGTAAACCACTTAAGTTCTCAACTAAAAGGGAAATGAGATTACAGGTTTAGATAACACTGACTGGTCTAAAAGTTTGTTGTTTGCACAAGTGTTAAGACAGGAAATCCTCTATTAGCTAAAGAGATGTGGGATGACAGGTTTAGATAAGCTGCCTGATACAGAGGCCTTTTCTGTTTGAACAGGTGTGAATACAGGAAACCCCCTCTCCATTTAACCCTTTAACGCCAAGCCCTATTTACAAAAACGTCTCCCGTATGCAGTTTTTTATTGAGTTAGCGCCAGGAAAAGTTTTTTCAAAAATCACAGCACACTTAGTTTTTAAGATTAAGAGTTCATTTTTGGCTCATTTTTTTTTTTGTCATTGCCTGAAGTTTAGTATGAAACCATCAGAAATGAAAAAAAATATCATTATCATATATAAATATTGGAATATATGACAGCGAAAAAAAAAACTCGTATATAATTGTATATAAATCGCACTGTAAGCAAAACGGTTAAAGCTAATGAGTTAATTTTTTTAGTTGTATTGTACACTAAATTGCGATGATTTTGGTATATAACAAATTTTAAAACGATCAAAGCAACACAGAGAAAATATTATCACAAAATGATGCATGAATTAAGAATCATGGGACGAAAAAATGTTTTTCAAAAATTCACCATAAATCGAAATATTGTGCTAGAGACTTCCCGTTTGTTGGAAAATGAAGCTAATTGATTGAATATTACTAGACTGTAAGTGTTTTAGCTTACAATTGCAGTTTTCGACCATTTCGTCGAGTTAAAGTTGACCGAAAGTCAAATTTTTTCTATTTATCGTGATTTATATGGAAATATTTCAAAACTGATAAAAGCTACAACCATGAGTTATTTTTTGTTGTATTGTACATGAAATTGCACACATTTTCATATATTAAACTTTATGTAACGACTAATATAAAGCAGTGCAAACATTACGACAAATAAGACGAAAGAATTTCTGAGATGTTCGGCCGAGTTATCACAAGCAGACGTAAGGAAAATGTTTTTTCAAAAATTCACCATAAATCGAAATATTGTGCTAGAGACTTCCAATTTATTGCAAAATGAAGTTAAACGATTGAATATTACTAGAATGTAAGAGTTTTAGCTTACAATTGCGTTTTTTGACCATTTTCCTTGAGTTAAAGTTGACTGAAGGTTGAAATTTTGGCAGTTATTGTGATTTATGTGAAAATATTTCAAAACTGATAAAAAGCTACAACCATGAGCTATTTTCTGTTGTATTCTACATGAAATTGCGCACATTTTCATATATAAAAGTTTATGTAACGACTAATGTAAAACGATGCAAACATTACGACAACATGACGAAAGAATTTCTGAGATGTTCGGCCGAGTTACCGCGAGCAGACGTAAGGAAAAAAACTTTTTTTCAGAAATTCACCATAAATCGAAATATTGTGCTAGAGACTTCCAGTTTGCTGCAAAATGAAGGTACATGATTGAATATTACTAGAATGTAAGAGTTTTAGCTTATAATTGCGTTTTTACCATTTCGGTCGAGTTAAAGTTGACCGAAGGTTGAAATTTTGGCAGTTATCGTGATTTATATGAAAATATTTCGAAACTGATAAAAGCTACAACCATGAGTTATTTTCTGTTGTATTCTACATGAAATTGCGCACATTTCCATATATAAAAGTTTATGTAACGACTAATATAAAACAGTGCAAACATTACGACAACATGACGAAAGAATTTCAGGCGCGGACGTAAGGAAAAAGTTTTTTTCAAAATTCACCATAAATCGAAATATTGTGCTAGAGACTTCCAATTGGTTGCAAAATGAAGGTAAATGATTGAATATTACTAGATCGTAAGAGTTTTAGCTTAAAATTGCGTTTTTTGGCCATTTCAGTCGAGTCAAAGTTGACCGAAGGTTGAAATTTTGGCAGTTATCGTGGTTAATATGAAAATATTTCCAAACTGATAAAAAAGCTACAACCATGGGTTGTATTTTGCTGTATTGTACATGAAATTGCGCACATTTTCATATATAAAACTTTATGTAACGACTAATATAGAACAGTGCAAAAATTACGATAAAATGACGAAAGAATTTATGAAATTTTCGGCTGAGTTACTGCCCATGCGTAAGAAAAAAGTTTTTTTAAAAAATTCACCATAAATCGAAATATTGTGCTAGAGACTTCCAATTTGTTGCAAAATGAAGGTAAATGATTGAATATTACTAGAATGTAAGAGTTTTAGCTTACAATTGCGTTTTTCGACCATTTTCGGTCGAGTCAAAATTGACCGAAGGTTGAAATTTTTGTGTAGTCGACGTCTGATAAGCGTCCACTTATTGGCAGCCAACAGACAATTTTAGTCGACGTATGATACGTCCAATAGGCGTTTAAGGGTTAAAAGGATGTGTGCTGACAGGCCCAGATCATTCTTTTTAAGCCAGAGAATAATTCCCCTTTTCATTTTCCCTCCTTCAAGGGAAAAAAAACTGTTTATTCCTTTTTTTTCCAGGGAAGATTCCCAGAGTGACTCATTTCCAAAAAATGCCTAACTGGCAACATAGTTTATTATCATAGGAGAGTTTTGAGAAACTGATAAGTCCAGACAGAGAGACTGTAGAGTTTGGTTAGGTTTTGTCCCTCTCTCTCTTATCCCTCTCATCCTTCGGAGGAGAGTAAATTTACAATATAGCAGATTTGTGTGGTCACCATTAAAGTGTGTATCTTTTTGAGGTCTTAGTACAAGAAAGTGTAAAATAAGTGTAGTGGCGCCTTAGATAAAAGTGTTTTTCTGCTGCAGCAAGAGTTTTGTAAAAGTGTTCAGAAACTTGTATAAGGTAAAGTGGTTTTTTACTTAATTTTACCATGGTAAAAAGATAGAAGCTTTGAAGAGATTTTGCCCTAGTGAAATTATTGTTGATAAACATTTTGTGCATTTTTTGCATGTTCTTGTTTTTATATTTTCATGTGTTCTTGTGTTTACAATTTCTTAGTTGTACCCAAACTTTTTGTGTTGGTGATTTAACATTTATTTACTTAGCATTTTACATAAGGTGATACTTTAACTTTGCATACTTGATTTGATTTTCATTTGTTAAGATTTCTTTTTCAAATTTTGAGTAAATCTTAATAGTTTGAATTTTCCTTAGTTAACCCTTAAACGCCGAGCCTCTATTTACAAAAACGTCTCCCGTATGCCGGCGGCGTTCGGTGAGTTAGCGCCGAAGTGGAAAAAAAGTTTTTTTTAAAAAATCACAGCACGCTTAGTTTTTAAGATTATTACGCATATGCACTTCGTTATGTTGTGGCATGCGTTCCCAATGTTTGAATGACTCTTGGTAAATGATTCTTCTCACACTGTATATCTTATTTCAGGAGGGGGTTCAGTGATTTCGCCTCGCACTTTCTTACGTTTATTCTTATAACACTAAATAGTGGACTTAGAAATTTCTCTTGATGTCAGAGAGGAGAGCGACACAGATCTTACCCTAAAGGGGTTCAAGTTAACTCTGACTAAAAATTGATCAGAATGAACTCTGGACCTATGTTGAATAAAACTCCGCCTCTTTGAGGAAGTCTACTCTAATCTTAATGGTTCAATTTCAACTCCCACTTTTGGCAAGGACAAATCAGGTCAATTTTGCTGACCTTTTCACTTCATAATCATTCCTTTAGCTCCTCCTTACTTTCCCATATCGTTGGTTGTTTAGTCAAACTCCAATTTACTTGGTCTCATGGCTCATCATTTCAAGTTATCAACACCGTCTCTCTCTCTCTCTCTCTCTCTCTCTCTCTCTCTCTCTCTCTCTCTCTCTCTCTCTCTCTCTCTCTCTCTCTCTCTCTCTCTCTCTCTCTCTCATAATCCCGATCAGTGAATTTCATATTTATTCACTGTAGAAATACTTTCAAATTCATTGCATAACAGATTAAGAGTTCATTTTTGGCTCCTTTTTTGGTCATTGCCTGAAGTTTAGTATGCAACCATCAGAAATGAAAAAAAATATCATTATCATATATAAATATTGGAATATATGACAGCAAAAAAAAAAAAAACTTATATAATTGTATACAAATCGCGCTGGAAGCACAACGGTTAAAGCTAATGAGTTAATTTTTTTAGTTGTATTGTACACAAAATTGCGATGATTTTGGTATATAACAAATTGTAAAACGATCAAAGCAACACAGAGAAAATATTATCACAAAATGATGCATGAATTCGTAACGCTCGGACGTAAAAAAATGTTTTTTTCAAAAATTCACCATAAATCGAAATATTGTACTAGAGACTTCCCGTTTGTTGAAAAATGAAGCTAATTGATTGAATATTACTAGACTGTAAGTGTTTTAGCTTACAATTGCAGTTTTCGACCATTTCTGTCGAGTTAAAGTTGACCGAAAGTCGAATTTTTTCTATTTATCATGATTTATATGAAAATATTTCAAAACTGATAAAAGCTACAACAATGAGTTATTTTCTGTTGTATTGTACATGAAATTGCGCACATTTTCATATATAAAACTTTATGTAACGACTAATATAAAACGGTGCAAATATTACGACAACGAGACGAAAGAATTTCTGAGATGTTCGGCCGAGTTACCTCACAGACGTAAGGAAAATGTTTTTTTCAAAAATTCACCATAAATCGAAATATTGTGCTAGAGACTTCCAATTTATTGCAAAATGAAGGTAAACGATGGAATATTACTAGAATAAGAGTTTTAGCTTACAATTGCATTTTTTGACCATTTCGGTCGAGTTAAAGTTGACCGAAGGTTGAAATTTTGGCAGTTATCGTGATTTATGTGAAAATATTTCAAAACTGATAAAAGCTACAACCATGAGCTATCTTCTGTTGTATTCTACATGAAATTGCGCACATTTTCATATATAAAACTTTATGTAACGACTAATGTAAAACGATGCAAACATTACAACAACATGACAAAAGAATTTCTGAGATGTTCGGCCGAGTTACCGCGCGCAGATTTAAGGAAAAAGTTTTTTTTTTTCAGAAATTCACCATAAATCGAAATATTGTGCTAGAGACTTCCAGTTTGTTGCAAAATGAAGGTACATGATTGAATATTACTAGAATGTAAGAGTTTTAGCTTATAATTGCGTTTTTTACCATTTCGGTCGAGTTAAAGTTGACCGAAGGTTGAAATTTTGGCAGTTATCGTGATTTATATGGAAATATTTCAAAACTGATAAAAGCTACAACTATGAGTTATTTTCTGTTGTATTCTACATGAAATTGCGCACATTTCCATATATAAAACTTTATGTAACGACTAATATAAAACAGTGCAAACATTACGACAACGTGACGAAAGAATTTCTGGCGCGGACGTAAGGAAAAAGTTTTTCAAAAATTCACCATAAATCGAAATATTGTGCTAGAGACTTCCAATTGGTTGCAAAATGAAGGTAAATGATTGAATATTACTAGATTGTAAGAGTTTTAGCTTACAATTGCGTTTTTTTACCATTTCGGTCGAGTCAAAGTTGACCAAAGGTTGAAATTTTTGTAGTCGATGTCAATGCGTCCACTTGGCACCCAACAGACAATTTTAGTCGACGTATGATACGTCCAGTAGGCGTTTAAGGGTTAATGTAATTTCTTGGTAAATTAAAGTTTTGTGAATTAATCCTTTTTAAGAATGAATTAAATTGGTCCCATTGCTAGGTAACCAATTGATTCTTAGCCACGTAAAATAAGTCTAATCCTTCGGGCCAGCCCTAGGAGAGCTGTTAATCAGCTCAGTGGTCTGGTTAAACTAAGGTATACTTAACTTTTTTGTGTTGTTTTCAAGTAATGGTAATTTTTTCATATTGTGAATTCTAATTATAATTTTTGAACTTAGAAATATATTATTGTATTAAAGTTTTAAAAATCACAGTTTCATTTTTTGAACACCAGTGAACAGGGTTATTTGTGTGTGCATAAGGCAAAGTGATAGACATGTTTTGTTCTCCTCCCATAAATGGAAGTGAATGAAGACCAGGTAAACAATTATAGGTGTTTGATGGAGTGATGCCCTTTTTTATCCAGTATATCTCAATACCTCATGCATAACTTGATAAACCTAGTTTGATATTTCAAGTGATCAGTAAGTTTTAAAAGGATCACTGTTTACCTTCATATATATATATATATATATATATATATATATATATATATATATATATATATATATATATATATATATATATATATATATAAAATTTATATCACACCGTGATTTATATACAATCATGAAACTACAAATGTCGCAATAATATCGAAATTCACGATACCTTTCGGTATATCTCCGTTGAAGAATTGTCGCCGAAGGGGAATTTATATAAGTGATGGATGAATTGGAATCGTCGGGACACGAACCTGTGACTAAAACCTACTCAGCGACTCCAGTGGACGTTTAACCATTGAGCCATCAAGAGAGGTATAAGTCTTTTGCCGAGATGTCTTACTGCTTTTACCCGTCGTGAGATATACCGAGGTAGCGTGAATTTCGATATTAAGCGACATTTGTAGTTTCATGATTGTATATAAATCACGGTTTGATAAAAATTTCATAATAAGAGCTGCGTGTTCCAAACGTACCAATGAACTGTCATGGCGGAGGTGGGTCATTGCTGAGGCTAGTACATTTCCCCGCTCATGACGGGTAAAAGCAGTACGACATCTGGGCAAAAGACTTATACCTCTCTTGATGGCTCAATGGTTAAACGTCCACTGGAGTCGCTGAATAGGTTTTTGTCACGGGTTCATGTCCCGACGATTCCAATTCATTTATCACTTATATAAATTCCCCTTCGGCGACAATTCTCCAACGGAGATATACCGTGGTAACGTGAATTTCGATATTAAGCGACATTTGTAGTTTCATGATTGTATATAAATCATATGTGTGATAAAAATTTCATAATAAGAGCTATATGTTCCAAACGTATATAATGAACTGTCATGGCGGAGGTGGGTCATTGCCGATATAGTACATTTCCCCTAACGACGGGTAAAAGCAGTATGACATCTCGGCAAAAAGACTTATACCTCTCTTGATGGCTCAATGGTTAAACGTCCACTGGATCATCTGAATAGGTTTTTTTCAGAACAGGGTTTGTGTCAGACATTCCAATTCATTTATCACTTATATAAATTCCCGAGTGTTGAACAATTCTCCAACGGAGATATACCGGTTTCCCGTCTTTTACGATAATTAATCAACATTTGTAGTTTCATGATTGTATATAAATCACGGTGTGATAAAATTTCATAATAAGAGCTGCGTGTTCCAAACGTAAATGAACTGTCATGGCGGAGGTGGGTCATTGCTGAAAAGTTCTTACATTTCCCCGCTTCAGAGTCTGGTAAAAATTTCAATTTCCCGACATCTGGGCAAAAGACTTATACCTCTCTTTTGGCTCAATGGTTAATCGTCCACTGGAGTCGCTGAATAGGTTTTGTCTCACTGGTTCGATGTCCAGTGGATTCCAATTCATTTATCACTTATATAAATTCCCTTCGTTCCAATTCTCCAGTTGAGATATACTTCCTGTTTGGACGTGTTCATTAAGTATATTTTTATTAATTCGACATTTGTAGTTTCATGATTGTATATAAATTGTCACGGATGTGATAAAAATTTCATAATAAGAGGATATGTTCCAAACGCATTCAATGAACTGTCATGGCAGAGGTTTACAATTGTGCGGATGTAAATTTCCCGCTCATTATGGGTAAAAGCAGTACGACATCTCGGCAAAATACTTATTTTTCTCTTGATGGCTCAATGGTTAGACGTCCACTGGAGTCACTGAATAGGTTTTAAATTGTTGTTCCTGAATATTCCAAATTTATCAACATATAAATTCCCTTCGGCGAACCATTCTCCAACGGAGATATAACAATGACCTGAATTTCATATTAGTTTTATTTGTAGTTTCATGATTGTTTTCATCAGTTATAAAATAAAAAATAATATATACCAATATATATATATATATAATATCATATATGGAATGAATATATAACAGGTGATATATATTCAAATATATAAGTGTAAAATATAAACGCCAATTGGACGTATCAATTTGGACTAAAATTGTCTGTTGGGTCCTTTAGATAGCACAGGATTTTAAATTAAGCAACTAAATTGTTTTCAACCTTTCGTCAACTCTCTGACTCTCCGGAATGGTCGAAAAACTCAATTGTAAGCTAAAACTCTTACATTCTAGTAATATTGAATCGTGTGGACCTTCATTTTGCAACAAATTGGAAGTCTCTATCACAATATTTCGATTTATCTTTTTTGAAAAAACTTTTTTTTACAAGACAGGCGGTAACTCAGCCATCCAAAATTTCATAAATTCTTTCGTCATTTTGTCGTAATTTTTTTCACTTTATTCTATATTAGCCGTTACATAAAGTTTTATGTATGAAAATGTGCGCAATTTCATGCTATCAATACAGCAAAAAGTACAACCCATGGTTGTAGCTTTTATCAGTTTGGAAATATTTTCATATAAACCACGATAACTGCCAAAATTTCAACCTTTTCAATTCTCCTCCGATAAATGATCGACCGAAATGGTTGTTTTCACGCAATTTTAAGCTAAAACTCTTACGATCTAGTAATATTCAATCATTTACCTTCATTTTGCAACTAATTGGAAGTCTCTTTGGAATATTTCGATTTATAGTGAATTTTGAAAAAACGATTCGCTTTTTGACTGGACGTCCGCGCCTGAAATTCTTTCGTCACGTTTTTATATTAGTCGTTACATAAAGTTTTATATATGGAAATGTGCGCAATTTCATCATTTTACAACATAAAATAACTCATGGTTGTAGCTTTTATCAGTTTTGAAATATTTTCATATAAATCACGATAACTGCCAAAATTTCAATTTTCTGTCAACTTTAACTCGACCTGGTTAAAAATGCAATTATAAGCTAAAAATTTACATTCTAGTAATATTCAATCATGTACCTTCATTTTGCAACAAACTGGAAGTCTCTAGCACAAATTTTTTATGGTGAATTTCTGAAAAAAGATTTTTTTTTACAATGTGCATAACTCGGCCGAACATCTCAGAAATTCTTTCGTCATGTTGTCGTAATTTTGCATCGTTTTTTAGTCGTTACATAAAGTTTTATATTATAGAAAATCTGCGCAATTTCATTTTAAATACAACAGAAAATAGCTCATGGTTGTAGCTTTCTGATCAGTTTTGAAACTATTTTTTACATAAATCACAATAACTGAGTTACAAAATTTCATCCTTCGGTCAATTTAACTCGACCGAAATGGTCAAAAACGCAATTGTAGCTAAAATTCTTACATTCTAGTAATATTCAATCGTTTAACTTCAAATAATAAATTGGAAGTCTCTTTGCACAATATTTCGATTTATGGTGAATTTGCTTTGTGAACATTTTCCTTACGTCTGCTTATTAACTCGGCCGAACATCTCAGAAATTCTTTCATCGTTGTCGTAATATTTGGACCGTTTAAATTAGTCGGCACAGTAAAGTTTTTTATATGAAAATTTGCGCAATTTCATGACAATTTTCAAAAATAACTCATGGTTGTAGCTTTTATCAGTTTTGAAATATTTCCATATAAATCACGATAAATAGAAAAAATTCGACTTTCGTCAACCCATCAAAGCTCGACCGAAATGGTCGAAAAACTTAGTGTCGACCTTTGAATTAAAACAATTGAGACTAGTAATATTCAATCAATTAGCTTCATTTTTCAAGATAAATTAAGTCTCTCAAATATTTGATTTATGGTGAATTTTTTGTTCAAATTTTTTAGTTGTTGGATTGCCTTTAATTATGCATCATTTTATTATAATGTTTTTCTGTGTTTATTTGATTGTTTTAAAATTTGATAAATAAATTTTCATCGAATTTAATGTAAACATGAATAAAAAATTAATTCATTAGCTTTAACCCTTTTATAACAGATAATTCGATTGATATAACAATTATATACTGAAAATTTTTTTGATCAACAGTCTTGAAATATTTATATATGATAATGATATTTTTTCATTTCTGATAATTATCTAAACCTCAAAATTATAAAAAAATGAGCCAAAGAACTTTAATCTTAAAAACTTTTATGCAAGTGCTGTGATTTTTATGAAAAAACTTTTTAAATTTTAAGACAAAATCAGCATTACTGCAGCGTTTTTTAAATAGTTCAGTTAATTGTTAACACAATAAGCCAGTGGAATTTGAAATAAATTTCAGTTTTGGCTCAAGACAACCCAGGTCTTTCAACTGAAACTGTAATGGATTCACCACTAGGTTTTCAAGTTTAAAAGCAGTCCTGGAATCCATGCAACTAATGTTTAAGGTTAACTTCTTTTATATGACCCCATTTTCCCCAACTTCCCGACCCAGCAATGCCTAAAAGTTGAAACATTTCAAAATGATGTGAGTCAAATGAATTTATGTTCCATGCGTGAATGTGTGTTGATTGTTTGGAAACTCTATCTTATTCACTGAGAAGGATAATTCAAATCATGAAATGCTGTCTATGGGTCATTTTAATGAGGATTGTTTTAAAATAGCTGGTATGTGCTAGCAGTTAATCAACAACCCCGGTAATTCCTTTAGTGCAGTTGCTCTCAGGTTCGACTTCTTTCTTGTATGGCCTTAGGTCCCTTGCTGCACCCTTTCCATTCCATTTGAAAGACCTCTGTTCATATTTTGATCTTCAATCTGAAATTTATTTCTGTTCCAACGTGATTGTTTTGACCCTTTAATGTATGCCTTCTTTACAAAAACGTCTTTAAAACCTTTTTACTCTCAATTTCCTTTTCAACACTAAATTTTTTCCAAAAATCCCAGCACGGTCTTTGGCCTTTAAGATTAATATTCCATTCCATTCCATTTTTTTGTCATTGCCTGAGGTTTATTAAAGCTCAGATAAGAAAGGGATGACATTATCATTATAAATATTGGAATATATGACAATAGGAAAAAAAAACTCGACTTTCTCTCAGAGATATAGTAACATGCCGAAAAGATGGTAAACTCTTCTGAAGCGTAATTTTTTTAAAGTTTGAACGTACCTAAATTGTGTCAAGAATTTGGTATTCCCATGACTAAAAGAATCTGATTTTCGTGTTGTAGTCTCTGATATCACAAAATACGTCTACTTCCTACCCTTAGTTCTTTGAAATGTTTTTTGAACGTCAACCTCGATTTTCCTGTTTATCAAATTAGCTTTTTCTTCAGATACGGTGATAATTCTAACGAAATACTGTCAGTTCCCCGGTTTTTGCTGTTAGTTGTTTGGGAAACCTTGCTTATCAAGCAGTTCAGTGAAAACAAATTCTTGAAGAAGTTGACACACGCCAAATTGTCTTTTGGTGACTTGTAGAAGCTAGGGTCAGGTAACCTTGCCTTTCAGTTGTATAACACCAAACCAATTAACCAGTCTTCAGAAATGTGTGATTATAGTTGTATAGTGATATACCAGTCATGAAGGAGGCATATAAGAACATCCAGCTGAGTGACTTACAAGGTGAATCACAGACTTATCAAATTTTTGATTAGAACTTCTAACAGTTAATGGTCATACTAACTTAACATTTTTTCTTTTGACACTGTTGAATATTTGTGAAACACTGGGAAACCCAGCAAAATGTTTGTTTCAAACTTTTTTTTAATGTAATTTATAAGTTTTTAAAAATGGCTTTTATGTGTTTAGATAACATTAAATATTAAAATAATCATTTCTCTGCTCTCTCATCTTCTATCTACTAGAGGCTCTCTACTCTGTTATTCAACAAACACGTTTCTCTCTCTCTCTAGTAAGATCGTTTTTATTACATGGCGTTATTTTAATTGTATGATGAATAAACTTTTACCACAATAGTAATACTGATTTTCATAATAAGATTAGTAAAATTAAATAATAATAATAATAATAATAATAATAAAACATAAAACTGCAATTAAAAAGTGCTCAAATATTATTAATGAAGAAACAAATTCTTCCCTCATTTTTTATAAGAAGGATACTGAAGGCAAAAGTTATCTGAATGTCATTTAACATGACAACAAGGGGTTATCTGCTAATCATACTCAAGACTTCATGTTATCTGGTAATGATACTGAAGACTTCATCTTATCTGGTCTCTACTGAAGACTGTGTGTTATCTGGTAATTCATAAAAAACTTCACTCTCTTAAGTAAACAACTGTTTTCTCAAACAAAGAAACCCTTCATTTGGATTCTCTCTCATTCTCTCTTAAAAGATTCATTTTTATAAATGATCATAATGCACTGTTTTTAATGTATGACTTTAATCTGTAACTTAGATAATTTATAGAATTGAGTCAATTTATATCTACATCCAATCTACAAACTGTAAATTCATTAGAATTAAAACATTAAATGTACTTTTTTTTGCAGAAATTCAAAGAGAAAATATAAAGAATAAAGAATTTTTAAAAAAAATGGTTTTCAGAAGAACTAAAAATTTGCTTGTCATTTAATGGGGAGAGTTACACATGATTATCAATTAATCTTTTTGTTTGGGGTAATCTGGAATTATTAAATTTTTGGTAAATACATTAACTTTAATTTAGGCGTAATAGTTTTCAAATACTGAATTTCCATCTTTTGATATTTTAACGCAAAATAAGTTACTCGTTTCCCTAATGACTCATGTACTTTAATTTCTGACATCTGTATAACTGTAATATATCATAAATAAAATATATATATATATATATGTGTCTCTCTCTCTCTCTCTCTGTATCTATGTATATATATATGTGTATATATATATATTTCATATATATATATATCTATATATATATATATGTCTCTATATATCTATATTATCTCTCTCTCACACACACTCATAGTTAGTGCTCACATTTTTACAACTTATTAATTCTCTGTATGTCTTTACCTGTACAGTAGATAGTTTAAATTGATCTAATTTGACCTGGATCTCTTTAAAATGTGTAAATGTGCATAAATGTTGCAAAGTTTGGGAACTAAAACATAGAGAAATAATAAATAATACTAGTTGTACTAGTCAGAATATACCAAACTGTTTGTTGGGAAAAATTATTTCAGAACAAAGAGAAAGATGAAAGAAAGAGCAGTTGTTAAAGCATCTTGAGTCAATGTTCCAAAATTAGATCTTGTTGTGTAAGTTTGGGATCACAGAGAGAGGGCTCTGATAAACTACCCTCCTTAAAATCTCAGACATTTATGTTAACCATTTGTTTCTTTTTAATTGGATAATGTATTATGCAACTTTTAAATAAATTCTTAAAAATTTCATTTATAAATTAACTTAATAATTTATGTCATGATTATTTTCATAAAGATGTTTAAACTTTGAAAAAGCATTTATTATAATTTTAATATGCCAAACTTATCCAATGATTTTCAGTGTGACCAGTTCTGGAAATCATAACCTTGTGTAATTTAGATATCTGATTGTGTCTATATAATGCCATGGATAAAGATATATATATATATCGTATATATATAATTTGTATGCAATATACGCAGTAGGAAAGAGATGGAGTAATTATATATATTGCAGTGCTAGGATTGAACGATAATCGATCTCGCAGAAATGCCATTTGAATTCATTTCCTGGAACTTGGTCTATCATATATATATGTCTATCATTTATCTAACATACTCTGTCCTATTAAGCAAGACTACACCGTTGCCCTTATCTGGTTTTGTAAATATAATGCATGTGTATTTAGCTAGACTTTGTATGATGTTAAACTATCATACTAAGTAAATACCTGGTCTCTATTTATAATTGTAAATAGGATGAAATAAGATGTTTATATATCAGACCAAGTTCCAGGAAATTAAAAATATTTCAAATGTATATATATTTAGAAGATATATCAATAGAATAGTAGACAAGCTACATATATAAATCTGGTTGTTTTTCTAAAGATGTTTTTCATACATACATACATACATACATACATACAGGACGACTTTATGGAGTCCCATAAGTCCATATAAGATCATATTTAGACCTATTTTATCAGCTACTGGAACTGCTAACTATAATATCACCAAGTTTCTTGTTTATATCCTTCCCCGAAACTACAAATGAGTATACCTTAAATGACCAATTCATTTTATCAATATCCTCGAAGAAAGTAGTTCTGATAATTTTTTTATGTGATAAATTGATTGGAACCACTGTTTACTCAAATCCCACTGGAACACGATTGACATTTGCCAAATGATTGTTTAAAGATAATGATACATTGAGTCACCAAGACAGGTATAAGTTAAAGGAACCTTTAGTCTTAGCTACCCAAGAATGGGGACTTTTTGTTTAACGGTTTGTTATTAACCAAATTGATGGTGATAACTCAGTGGACATTTTGGAAATGCGCTTTATGTGTTTTATCAGAAAAGATGATTTATATACATTATGAAACTACAAATTTTAATATCCAATTCATGCTACTTTGGGAGGTATGTTGATGATATCTTCAATTTTTAAGAGTCGGAAGATTTTTTTTGATAAATGGATAGTAACCACTGGATAATATAGAATCCTCTAAATCGAAGATAACTCATGACTCCATTTTTCTGGATATCCAGGTAAAAATCTTGATTGAGCCACCAAAGTCTTATAAAGTTAATGCAGAATCTTATGTCTTAATTTACCCAGTCAACCTTTGAGAAATAAGATGAATTTGATATTAACCCTAGTAACCATGATTAAAATCTGTTTCTAGCTTTTTGAATTTGCATGAAGAATTGGAATATCCAAGGTCACTTTTGAAAAACAATGGCTATCCGTTGAATTACATGAATACGTATACTGTATTGGTAAACAGCTTTCGAAATTATATGTAAACAAACAACCCGAAATACCACTAATGTAAAGAAACCTGTTATTTATTTACCTTTAACCTTTACGGGAACTCATAGTTATGATTTAAAAAAGCAATTAATTTCTATTTTGTCCATTGGTTACCCTCAGCTAGATATCAAAATATATTTCACTTTGCAAAATAAATTAGGTAATTTCTTTAAAATTAAAGACCCTATACAACAAGCCTTCGATCCAGTCTGATCTATAAATGGCAGTGTGGTGGTTGTGATGCCACTTACGTTGGAGAAACTACCAGATCAGCTTGGATGAGATGGTTTGAACACCTAGGTAAGTCATATCGTACAGGCAATTGTCTTTCAAGTCCTAGTTACAGTGCAATTAGAGAACACAGTGAGGAGACTGGTCATCCTTTGCATATTGATGATTTTTCTGTTTTAACCACTTCTCAGTTTACTACAGACCTCGACAATTTAGAAGTTCTATACTCCTTTGGCTAGAAATGTGGCTGTAACCTCACTCTTGCATTTTTAGTTTGTGCTTTACTGGTTCGTATATTGATTAGTGTATTTGTTGTGCCTTTGTGACTTAAATTTTTGTATTTTGCTTTGTTTTATTTTATTAATTTATTATTTTGATTAGCCATTTTTAAAGGTGTTATCATTTTTGTAGTAATTTTGCTGTATTATTTTGAATTTTATTAAGAATTGTAATGTTGTCATTATAATTTTGTATGTTAGCCCTTAAACGCCGAGCCTCTATTTACAAAAGCGTCTCCCGTATGCTGGCGGCGTTCGGGAGTGAGCGCCGAAGCGGAAAAAAAGTTTTTTTCAAAAAATCACAGCACGCTTAGTTTTTAAGATTAAGAGTTCATTTTTGGCTCCTTTTTTGTCATTGCCTGAAGTTTAGTATGCAACCATCAGAAATGAGAAAAAATATCATTATCAAATATAAATATTGGAATATATGATAGCGCAAAAAAAAAATTTCATATATAATTGTATACAAATCGCGCTGTGATCAAAACGGTTAAAGCTAATGAGTTATTTTTTTTTTCGTTGTATTGTACACTAAATTGCGATGATTTTGGTATATAACAAATTGTAAAACGATCAAAGCAACACAGAGAAAATATTATCACAAAATGATGTATCAGTTCGTAATGCACGGACGTAAAAAAAAAAGTATTTTTCAAAAATTCACCATAAATCGAAATATTGTGCTAGAAAATTCCCGTTTGTTGCAGAATAAAGGTAAATGATTGAATGTTACTAGAATGTAAGAGTTTTAGCTTACAATTGCGTTTTTCGACCATTTCGGTCGAGTCAAAGTGAGAGTACTGCTTGAAACACGTCCCTAAAAAGTTGTGTAAAATGCTGTTCCGGGTTTTGGCCTTGGTGTCCATACTGATTGTGTATATATATATATATATATATATATATATATATATATATATATATATATATATATATATATATATATATATATATATATATATATATATATATACACACACACACACACACACACACACACACACACACACACAACTACATACATACATACAGTCCCTAGTTATCGTCAGCCTCAGTTTTAAGGCACTTGTCTATTGACAATGATACCTGGATCTTCGACACCAGTCTCCAGTTATCGGTGCTGATCCTCACTTATCAGCGGTGCCGATTCCCAGTTATTTTTGGGTGGATAACAGGGGATTGGCATTATTATCGCCAATTTTCAGTTATCAGCGATTTTCAGTTATTGTCATGCTATCAGGGGATGGAACACACACACATATATATATATATATATATATATATATATATATATATATATATATATATATATATATATATATATATATATATATATATATATATATATATATATATATATATACACATACACACATACAGGCAGTCCCTGCTTACCAGCGGTATCAGTTAAAGGCGTTTCGGTGTTACGACGCTTGGCTAGTGACATCATTAACTGGATTTTCAGCGCTGTTAAGTGGGGATTTCGGTGCCAATCTCCAATTAAAGGTGCTGATATCTGGTTAACAATGTCATTAAGCGGGGATTTCAGCGCTATTATCTCCAATTTTGTAGCATTTCAAAAAGAGCAATATCGACTTGACAACTAGGCATATCTTGAAATACGTCTATTTGTAATACCATTTAGATTGCCATACAACAGATTTCATTGACTTACGTCTGAGTGTAAACAAAATTGCGCTACAAAAATGTTTTAATGAAAATATATTACACCATTAAATCATTCACATCGTTGTAAGCTGTGACACTGCATAACATAGACTTCAAATCACATTCTCTCTCTCTCTCTCTCTCTCTCTCTCTCTCTCTCTCTCTCTCTCTCTCTCTCTCTCTCTCTCTCTCTCTATATATATATATATATATATATATATATATATATATATATATATATATATATATATATAAAGTGGACCCCACTTTTGCATGCTTCACTTCGTCGCAAATTTTTATGGAACATAACTTTCAATTTTACATGGGAACTCACCAATTCGCACAATTTTTTTGGACCAAATCTCTAAAATTATCACTAATTAGATTTTTTTTCATAGAGCAACACTGTAGTAACTAATTACTGTATTTTTTCATTAAAGGATAAGTACACTGAGAGAGAGAGAGAGAGAGAGAGAGAGAGAGAGAGAGAGAGAGAGAGAGAGAGAGAGAGAGAGAGAGAGAGAACTGAGTTGTTTAGATCAAAGTCCAAGCACTGAATACATTTATTAGTCTTGAAAAATTATAATTTTCATCCACCTGTTTCTTTATGGGTTCATAAACTGAACGCTGTCCTTCTCTCAGCCACACTAGATTCACCTCGCACACTCTACTTCTGTCTCCCAAACTCGACTGTACTGACTTCTCTCTCTCTCTCTCCAGCTCGTTTATATAGGACTCCTTCTGCTAAACAGATGCCAGCACTAGGTATTATTTTGCGTGTTTTTCACTCTGTCGATCCCTTTTCCATTCAGTATTATCATATGTTAACGGATCATTCGATTAGATGTATAAACATCTGGTGATTCATCTGTCGGCACCCAACAGCCGCGTTGTGGGGTGTTTATCGGGAGAAACACTGATGGATTGCTAAAAACTGCTGAATTCGTATTGCTCTCCAATGTACAAAATATTGTTAAGGCCCCAGTGCCAGTGCGACAGAAAAAATGTCTGGAGATTATAAAATCATTATTTATGGAGACCAAATACCATTATCTGTCCCCTCATCTACAAATGTATATTCATAACAGTCTTAAATAATATCTCCATTATATACATAATATATATGTGTGTGTTTGTGAGTGTGTATAATATATATATATATATATATATATATATATATATATATATATATATATATATATATATATATATATATATATATATATATATATATATCTATATTTATAAGAAAGAAAATATCATGCATGAAACTCAGAAAGAAATCTGATGCACTGCTGGTAAAATTGTCAGCAAAGAATGCTTAAAAACTGGCCAATATTTCTTACTAGAAATCTCTGAAAGTTAGCAACTTTGAGTTGATTATAAAACCAGCCTAACGCTGTGACTGGGAAAATAAGTATTGTGGTGATTAGAGCTGGTGATAAGTTTTAAAAGTACTCAAAGTGTAATTCACTAAAATTTCACAAAAGATTAATAAAGAGGAGATGAAAATAGTGCACAGTGAAAGAAATGAAGGGGAATCTTGCCTTATACTGCCGAGGAGAAGTGTAAGCTGTTACTCAGCTTGTTGTTCAACTGAAAGTGAGATGTTTACCTGTAAGTATATGCAATTATCAGTGCAGATGATTTACTTATTGGGAGGATTTTCATTTGGTTATTTTTCTATCTGTTGTCATTGGTGTTTTTTAGGATTGAATAGGTGCACAAATTGGCTGTGTAAAGGTAGGTTTGCTTTGAAAAAAATTTCTTTTTG